>NC_134717.1:2155000-2322500 GCF_049634645.1 Pelodiscus sinensis
GCCTGCTGCGGCCACTTCTGGGGTGCAGCACAGTCTGCAGTTCCAGACCAGGCAGGGAGCTGCCTTAGCCCCCCCCACTGGTCACCTGATCCCCCTGCAGCAACGAGACCCAGCGCCCGACATTCCATGGCCCAGTCCTGGGTTGCACCCCGTCATTTGGAAACTGCTGGTCTAATATACTGAAATTGGGGAACAGCTGCCCAGAAGGTGAAATATACGAGCGGAACCACGCTTGGCTGAAAGGTGGCTGACTCTTGTGATGTGACTACGTGTCTCGTGCCATTGGCTGGGCTTCATAAAGCCTCCACACCTGGACTCTGGTGAGTCTGGGATGTGCTTGGCTTTGAGTTTTGCCTTGTTTTCTAAGGCATGACCAGCCACCACCGCTGCAGAGAAAACCCTGAAACCAGCGGAGTGTTGGCTAAGGGTCAGAAAGCAGAATGCAAATAAAACGATCCATTTTCATTTCGAATGACAGGCTGGGGGCGGTGGGGGCTGACTCGTGATCTTCTGAAGCTGCAAAGTTTTGCTCCAAGGTTACAGTGCAGACAGAAAGCCCAGTGCTACGGAGACAAACTCTCTGTTTGAATCAGCCCTCCCGTGCGTGGTGTTATCTGAACGTTAGGGTGGAATCGACTCCCCTCGGCTCCCCTGCTCGATATATTTCAAATGTGCAGAGGTTTCCTTCCTTATCACTTCGTGGCTTCCGACTGCACCGGCTTTTACTGGATTTCAGGCGCCGTTCAGACAACAACTTGGCTGCTTAAATTCTTGAAATACCACAGTCAGATTTCACCTAATTTGGCACTGGAAACATTCACTGTCTTGCCTGCGTCCTACTGCTTCCCTTTATGTGTGTCTACAAACCCAGTGCCACTTCGTTGCCAAATCCTTGTCGAGTGGTTGTGTGGGCTGGGGCCACTTTCTACATTTGGGGGGGGACGACATGATATTGGACTTATTTGGGTAGTAGAGACCTCTCAGAAGGAGGGATAGAATAGGAGTCAGGGAGCTGGTATAGGCTGGAGGGCACCTGGGATCAAATCTCAGCTGTCCTTTAAACTTTCCCTGAGACATTGAGTCAGTCACATGGATTTTGTGTCCAGTTCTGGGCCCCCCACTGCAGAAAGGATGTGAACACACTGGAGAGAGTCCAGCGGAGGGCAACCAAAATGCTGAGGGGGCTAGAGCACATGGCCTACGAGGAGAGGCTGAGGGATTTGGGCTTATTTAGTCTGCAGAAGAGAAGAGTGAGGGGGGATTTGAGAGCAGCCTTCAACTTCCTGAAGGGGGGGTTCAACAGAGGATGGAGAGAGGCTGTTCTCAGTGGTGGCAGATGGCAGAACAAGGAGCAATGGGCTCAAGTTGCAGTGGGGGAGGTCTAGGTTGGATATTAGGAAAAACTATTTCACTAGGAGGGTGGGGAAGCACTGGGATGGGTTCCCTAGGGAGGGGTGGAATCTCCATCCCTAGAGGTGTTTAAGTCCCGGCTTGACAAAGCCCTGGCTGGGCTGATTGAGTTGGGTTGGTCCTGCTTTGGGCAGGGGGCTGGACTCAATCACTCCTGAGCTCTCTGCCAGCCCTGGGATTCTAGGACTGTATGAAATTCTGCCTTGTGCCTTGGTTCTCCGGTTGTACAGAGCTGATCCCAGACTTGACGGGAGGATAAAAATCTCTTTGTGGAAGTGAGGTGAGTAAGTGCACTGATAACTGCACCACAGTTACTCCTGGTTTGCAGGAGTGTGACTCTGGGCCCGATGGGGTCGACACTGGAGAGACATCAGCCAGACCCCTTCCGCCTGTAACCCAATGAGGTCCCAGGACCGACGCAGGTTGGACTGAATAAGTACTTGGATACACCGAAGGATAGCTGCGTGCCTCAGACCGTGCTATTAGTCACATAGTGGCATTTTAAATCACTGCTGAAGCGCCGCACAATATGCTCCAGGCAGCGTGGAGGATTGCCAGAGGGGCGCAGAGCCCTCCAGGTGGCGCTGAAGGCTGCCTAGACACAGCCCTGCCCCTTCTGCCTGAGGCCCCGCCCCTTTTCCGAGACCCTGCCCCTTTTCCTGAGGCCCCGCCCCTCTGTCTGAGGCCCCGCCCCTTCTGCCTCATGCCCACCTCTTTTGCCTGAGGCTCCGCCCCCTCTGCCTGAGGACCCGCCCCTTCTGCCTGATGCCCCACCCCTTTTGCCTGAGGCCCCGCCCCTTCTGGGGTGCAGGGCAGGCCCCTCCCCCCGCCTCACCCAGGGGCTTGGTGAGGCTGTCAGCTCCAAGCCCCAGAAACCTCCACCATCCACTGCTTCAGGAGCCTCCTGAAAACACATTTCTTCCAAGAAGCTGACACAATCCTTTTCCTTCCCTCAAGAAAATGGTCAAGTCACAGCCCCACACCATAGCTCTGTGACTCACCTTCCTTCCCATTCCAATTCAAGAAAAAAAAACCAGCTGGAGGAACTAGCCCGAAGGCAGGAAGTCCTTCTTGGCACAATTATGACTCCTTTTATTGGTTTTTTTTCCTCTTCCCTGTGTCAGTATATGGGTAGTGAGCACCTCAGGATGAGCACGGTTGCTTCTTATTCATCTGTAAAGTGCCCGGCACACAGCTGGTGTTATACTGATATTCCACAGCAATGTTAATCAGCTCACACCTGGCCTGAATTCTGTGTATTCTCCTCTTCCATGTCCCCAGCGCCTTAGTTGTTTATTTATCGTTATTTCCACCAAGCAGTAAAAAATCGGTCTGGTCCATCTGCTTGTCATGTGAACTCTCTATTACTCTCTAGCAAAGGCAGGGAAACTTTATGGCCCAGGAGGCCACCTCTTGGTATGGAAATTGTATGGCAGGGCCTTGAATGCTCACAAATTTGGGGACTGGTATGTGGGCGGGGGGAGAACTCCTGCTGGGGGTGCAGGCTCTGGGGGGAGGCCGGGTCTGGGACTCAGGAGGGTTCTCCGGGCTGGGACTGAGGGGTGTGGAGGGATCAGGACTGGGGTCGTAGTTTACCCACCCCTGCTCTGTGGCCTGCATTCTGGAACGTCTTGTCCTGAGCATAGCGGGGGGCTGTTGGCCATTGTCCTCAATGTAAACGTGAACCGGGGCAATGCCTCGGTCCAGGGAAAGCGGGCTAGCCAGACCCTGCAGTCATGTGGGTCTCAAGGCATCTGAAGGCTGGCTCCCTTGCTCAGAAGTGTGAAAAGGGTCATGGGATGGGGTGGAGACTGATCAGATGTGTCTAGACTTTTGTCAACAAAACTAGACCTGCGTCTACACTACTGCCGTGTTCTGTTGACAGTAAGTCAACAGAACGCGGCAGTTTTGTCGATGGCAGTAAACCTCATTCTACAAGGAATAACGCCTTTTGTTGACAGAGTTCTGTCAGCAGAAGGCGCTATTGCATCCACACTGTGCTTTTTCAAAAGAGAGCGTCTAGTCTCTCTGTCGAAAAAACGGCTTGCTTTGTCGACAGAACTGGCTGTAGTCTAGATGCTCTTTGTCGACAGAAGCTTTGTCGACGGTATCTGTCGACAAAGCCTCTGTCGACAAAAGCCTGTCGTCTAGACGTACCCATCATGTCTAAGGAAACATGGGCCCAGGCTGACTCATCGCCATAGAAACATAGGATGGAAGGGACTTCAAGAGGTCACCTGGTCCAGTCCCTCACACTCATGGCCGGACTCTAGACCAACCAGGGGGCCAGAGGTTCCAGTGGGGCTGCCAAACTGGGTTGGCATTAGACTTGTTGGGGCCCAAGGCAGAAGAGCAGCGCTGCACAGTACCAGGGGCTGAACCCGGGGGCCCTGCCACGTCAGGCTAAAACTGAGCGAAAGAGCTGCCATGGGCCCCTCGGCCCACAGGGTCCCAGGCAGTTGCCTTTCCTGTCATCTCCTCACACAGGCTCAGACTTTAATAGGCACAAAAATTGTTGCTGTGGCACAAGGGGGTCATGGAGGTTTTATAGGATTGGGGAGAGGGGGCAGTGAGAAAAAATTGAGAACCCAGGTCTAGGCTGTCCCTGACAGGCATTTGTCCAACCTGCTCCTAAAAATCTCCAGTGGTACAGATTCCACAACCTCCTTCTACCATGTATTTCAGTATTTACCTGCCCCGACAGGTAGGAGCTTTTTCCTCATGTCCAACTTAAACTCCTGGGCCACCATGTAAGGCCTTTGTTTCTTGACCTGGCCTCGCAGAGTAAGGAGAAGATGTCCCCCTTCTCCTTGCAGCACCCTTTTATGGACATGAAAACTGTTCTCATGTCCCCGCTCAGACTTTTCTTTTCACAGTACTTCTTCCTAGGCAGCCTTTTCCCATTTGGTATCATGCTAACGTGGTGCTTCGCTAAACACGTCAGTCTTAGGCTTCTCTGTTGCTACGAGGCTGGACACTTCGTAGGCACCTAGCAGCCTCTAGCTCAGTGGTCCCCAACCTTTTGGGGCTGCTGGGTGCCCGGGAGTGGGGCCACTCCTGTGCTGGGCACTGAGGGGTGGGGCCGTGCCCGGGCCCGGGGGCCCATACGCCGTGCGCCTGGAGCTGCCACCGCTCCTGTGCCGCGTGCCCAGGGGCAGGGGTGCCCAAACGTTGCATGCCAGGGGCCAGCACAGCCCATGCACCGCGCACCCGTGGGCGAGTCAACCCATGTGCCGTGCGCCCGGAGCTGGCCCCAATCACTCAGCGGGCACACAGAAATGGCCCAGCAGGCGCCATGGCGTCTGTAGGCACCACGTTGGGGACAACTGCTCTAGCTAATGCCTTGGGCTCTTCTGGACCTCTATTGTGTTAACCACTGTTTGTCTTGTGTATACACTGTGACAAGGCTCCTACGTGAACTGGGTGGGCTGTTTGTTGAGTTCCTCTCAGCATTGGCCAGTGCAAGGTACAGAGGGAGGATTCACTCCACCGTCTTTTCCCTCAGTGGAAATGGGGAGTGAGTGTTGGGGGGAACCCAGACACACCCTCTACTCTGGGTTCCAGCCCAGGGCCCCGTAATGGCAGCTGCCAATGGGGGTGTGTCTAGACGACAGGGTTTTGTTGACAAAAGTGGACTTCTGTCAACAAAACTATACCTGCGTCTACACGAGCGCCGAGTTCCATCGACAGTAAGTCGACAGAACATGGCAGTTTTGTCGATGGCGGTAAACCTCATTCCACGAGGAATAACGCCTTTTGTTGACAGAGTTCTGTCGGCAGAAGGTGCTATTGCATCCACACTGTGCTTTTTCAAAAGAAAGCGTCTAGACTCTGTCTAAAAAGCGGCTTGCTTTGTCGACAGAACTGGCTGTAGTCTAAACACTCTTTTTCAACAGAGGCTCTGTCGACGGTATCTGTCGACAAAAGCTTGTAGTCTAGACGTACCCTGAGAGTCTCCAATACCAGCAGCGACACAGCTACAAGGCCCCTGGCTACTTCTCCGCACCTTCCCCAGCACCTTCCTTCTCTTAGGCTCGTCTTCCCAGTACCCACTTGGGGCTTGTTTTCTCCTGCTCCCGGCAACGCTTTCCTCCGTCCTCTCAGCTACTCCCCTTCGACTGCAGGGAAGCTCCTTTTATAACCAGTCCCAACTGGTTTCTTTAATTGGCCCCGGGTGTTCTAATCAGTCCAGGCTCACCTAACTCGGCAAGCCCCCTCAATTAGCCCCAGGTGCTCAACAACCCTGATTGACGTTGCTGGTTCTGGACTAGCTCCTGACAGTTAGCCTGGGAACAGAGATTTTCTTAGTCTGAGGCTAATATACTCCCAGACACCAAATAGGGTTACCTTTTTGTATCCCTCCGACCTGACCCTGTCACAATACAAGTAACAATACATGAACACACAGGGAAGACCCAGTCTAGGGGGGGCAGCCGTTACAGCTCAGGTCATACGCAACCTTACAATCCCTCCTCTACTCCGGAGCCCGTGACTGAAAGGTCCAATCACTTAATAGGTCTAGGATGGACAACTCAGCAGGTGGGTTTTAACAGCACTGGGGATCTGCAGCGCTTTAGGCAGCCTGTGTCTTTGTGCTAGTCAAGAAATTAGCATGTTGCTACATTTGCTATTCCTCAGAGGCCCAGGGAAAACAATCCTTTCTCTGCTGACTCATCTGCTTTTACAGTTTGGGGTGTTGTGTTTATTTTCCCAAAGCTTTTTTTTTTTTCGTCTTCTCTTTCCCAGACTCTCGCAGGTCCCAAGGTCAGAGCCGAAGTCTGCACTCGGAGCACATCCTGTTGTGTCATACAATCGTTTAATTGCCGTTTAAGAGAACTTATGCAACTGACCTTTCACATGGGCAGAGTCTCCCCGTAGTACTTAATTCCATACACTGACATCCGAAAAGAGAGAAAAAACTTCCTTTGGCTAATGGGAAAGTCGTCCCACAGGGAAGATGAATAAGGCAGGTGGGACGAGAGAGCTGACAAGAGTTCAGCATCGAGGTGGCTTACAGACAGGACCAGAATTTATTCAGGTTTAGAGTTTTCTCCATTTTAGTGCAAGCTCCAGGGATGCCAACCAGCAATAAAAAAGGGGTAGGTAAATTACAGAATGAGCAATCTAATCTATGAACGTAAGAACGTAAGAATGGCCATAGTGGGTCAGATCAAAGGTCCATCTAGCCTGGTATCCTGGCTGCCGACAGTGACCAATGCCAAGTGCCCCCAGAGGGAATGAACAGAACAGGGAATCTCTCCCCTGTCAGTCATTTCCAGCTTCAGTCAGGGGTTGGGAAACCATTTCTACACATCCTGGCTAATATGTATTGATGGATCTCTCCTCCATGAATTTATCTAGCTTGTTTTTGAAGCCTATTAAAGTCCTGGCCTTCACAGCTTCCTCTAGCAAGGAGTTCCACAGGTTAACTCTGCATTGTGTGAAGAAAAACTTCCTTTTTAGTTTGTTTTAAACCTACTACCTATTAATTTCATTTGGTGACCCCGACTTCATATGCTATGGGAACAAGTAAATAACTTTTCCATATTCACTTTCTCCACACCTGTCACGATTTTATAGACCTCTATTCTATTCCCACTTAGTCTCCTCTTTTCTAAGATGAAAAGTCCCAGTCTTTTTATTCTCTCTTCATATGGCTGTGCTCCAACCTCCTAATCATTTTTGCTGCCCTCTTCTGAACTTTTTCCAATGCCAAGATTTATTTATTTTTTTTAGTCGAGGCAACCACATCTGCAGGCAGTATTCCAGATGTGGGCGTACCACTGATTTATTCAGAGGCAATAAGATATTCTCTGTCTTAGTGCTTATCCCTTTTGTAATGATTCCCAACATTCTGTTTGCTTTTTTGACTGCCGCTGCCCACGGAGTGGATGTTTTCAGAGACTTGTCCACAATGACTCCAAGATCTCTCTTTTGAGCAGTAACAGCTAGTTCGGCCCCCCTCAATTTGTACGTATAACTGGGATTATGTTTTCCAATGTGCATGACTTGCATGTAAGTTGGAAAACATAATCCGAACTATAGGGCTAGACTGGCATGATTTTCCACAAATGCCCTGATCGCCATTTTCTCCATCTGGGCTTTTTTGCGCAAAACAGTTTTCTGCTTTCTACTCAGGCCCTTTTGCGTAAAAGCATTTCCGGAAAAGGGCTTTTGCCCGAACGGGAGCAGCATAGTATTTGCGCAAGAAGCACTGATTTCAGACAGTAGAAAGTCAGTGCTTTTGCGCAAAATCAAGCGGCCAGTGTAGACAGCTGGCAAGTTTTTCCACAAAAGCAGCCTAGGTGTACTATGGGGCACCTCATTTCCTAAGGACCGTCTTCTGTGAATCACTGTCACCATCTCCAAC
Organism: Pelodiscus sinensis; assembly: GCF_049634645.1. Classification (NCBI taxonomy): domain Eukaryota; kingdom Metazoa; phylum Chordata; order Testudines; family Trionychidae; genus Pelodiscus; species Pelodiscus sinensis. The sequence goes on from NC_134717.1 coordinate 2,162,781, forward strand.
CCAACTGTATTGCATTTTGGTCAGGGGACCAGGGATGGTTTTCACCTATTTTGGTTTCTTCTGGTACATTCACTAGTGGTAAATGTAAGCACAAAGCTTCCAGGCCGTGGTATGTTAGTGAACTGCTAGCACTGACCATTCACGGGGTGTGAGCGGTCACTCACGTTGCTGTGATTGGACCCCTGATAAGGGTTTTTAAGTAGCTGGTGGCTGTCTTTTTGGGTTGGCCACTAGACCTGACATGGCTCTGAGCCTGGCCTACCAGAAAGCTGGAACCGTGCTTGGCTTTAGCTGCTGTGTGGTCCACGTGTGTGTGCGTGGCGAATTCCACGTGGGGTTATGTGCAATGAAGAACGAACACATGATGGCTGAAGGCTTAGATCCCCCCTAAAACATGCACCTTGTTATTTTTTTTTCGATATCCATCCAGCTGAATATTATTTATACAGAATGCACGGACGTACATAGATATCTGAGCAGCCTCGGCCCTGCCTTGAACAGTTTATATCTGCACCAAGACAGAAAACATTCAGTGCCTCTGGAGGTATGTGCCACAGACACAGGACACATGAAGTAAGGAATGCCCTTTCTCCTCTGGAGAAAGGAGGGACCATATCCAGCGGGGGAAACAGAGAAAAGAATTCATCACCTCTTCAGTCTTTGGCCTTTCTGCTGAGTTTAGCAATGAGGGGCTGTAAACGGTGGTACTTTTTTGATTCTGCGATGTGGACTTCTATCCACCAGAAACTGCATCATCGAACACCCATTCACTGATCGTGGGCCACGAGCAATCTATATTCATTTGTAGCCTCCCCTTAGGAGGCAGAGAAGGGGACAATGACATCACTTTGGTGGAACCCCCTGTGTGCTTTTGTGTTTTAGACAAGTGCAACACAGGAAAAGCTCATGTGAGATTCATTCTCATGCCCAGGAAGTCCCTGGAGGCAACAGGAAAGCTAAAATAAAATGTCTCATGGAAAACGTTGTCAACGGGCTGAGGTGTAATAGGTAGTTCGAACTAGGGCTTTATTTCGAACTACCAAGTCCCTGCCACATATAGATGCGGGCAGTTAGTCTGGACTTGTAAATTTCAAAAATGGCGACCGGCCGGGAAGATGCAAATCAAGTGCGGGATATTTAAATCCCAGGCTTGATTTGCAACTTCGAATGCCTACATTAGCCTCCCTAGTCCGAACTAAGGAGCTAGTGTAGACATACCCATAAGAACATAAGAACGGCCAGACTGCGTCAGACCAAAGTTCCATTCAGCCCAGTCTGCTGACAGTGGCCAATGCCAGGTGCCCCAGAGGGAGTGAATCGAACACGTAATGATCAAGCGATCTCTCTCCTGCCATCCATCTCCACCCTCTGACAGAGGCTAGGGACACCATTCCTTATCCATACTGGCTAATAGGTACCATTAATGGACTTAACCTCCATGAATTTACCTAGTTCTCTTTTAAACCCTGTTATAGTCCCAGCCTTCACAACCTCCTTGGGCAAGGAGTTCCACAGATTGCCTATGTGCTGTGTGAAGAAGAACTTCTTTTTCTTTGTTTTAAACCTGCTGTCCATTAATTTCATTCGGTGGCCCCTAGTTCTTATATTATGGGAACAAGTCAATCACTTTTCCTTATTCACTTTCTCCACACCACTCATGATTTTATAGACCTCTATCCTATCCCCCCTTAGTCTCCTCTTTTCCAAGCCAAAAAGTCCCCGTCTTTTGAATCTCTCTTCATGTGGCAGCCGTTCCAAACCCCTCTTCATTTTTGTTGCCCTTTTCTGAACCTTTTCCAATCCCAAGATCTCTCTGCTAAATGGAGAGGGAGTGTCTGACCTGGGGTTCCCTGGGTTTGTTGCCTCTCTCCTCATAAACTTAGTCTCTCCTCATAAACTTAACTCTGCACCACTGGTCAAATGCCTTAAAACAGGCTCTCTAGATTATTAGAGAATCCTATGGTTGGAAGAGCCCTCAGGAGTCCAGCCCCCTGCCCAAAGCAGGACCAACCAGGGCTTTGTCAAGCTGGGACTTACACACCTCTAGGGATGGAGACTCCACCTCCTCCCTAGGGAACCCATCCCAGTGCTTCTCCACAAGGAGGCAGAGATGGAGGAGTTTGTTCTCCAGGGAGGCCGAGCCAGGACCTTCTGCTGCCATTAATTATGTAGGATTTCCTCCACGATCCTCCTACTCCCTGACTTGCTGCCATGCAAGAGTCAGAGAGGAACACACAGGACCTGATCCGAAGCCCATCAAAATCTCTGGGAGTCTTTCCCTTGGCTCTCGTGATCTCTGGATCAGGAACTCTGTGTCCTTTAATTGTCTGGGGGCTCAGGATAAACCCCAGCGACAGAGGGCTCTGAGACTGAGACATGTGGCGCTGTTTATGGTGCAGATGCCAACGGCTAACACATGCGTTGTGTCCCACATCCAAGGGCTCTAATGCTCATTGGAGGGCGCAGGCCTTTTAGCTGGCTTATGGGGTTTATTGTCAGGCTGTGCACGTTGTGGATGGAGCCCTGGCTTTCATTTAGCGCCTGCTCTCCATTGGATTTGGCTGGATTCCCTACAAATGATCATGCCTGCTGTGTTTTATTACCTTCCCTAGGGGCCTTCTGGCATGGGGCAGTGTAAATATATTAGTAGATTCACATTAATGAAAGGATAATAACAAGGGAAAGATATTGTACTCCGTCTATGCTGGGTAGGCAACGCCACGTCTTTTCATCGGGGGTTTTTTTCCTAGCTACATACAACTTCCATCCCCATTTCTGGGTAGGAAAAGAGAGTCGCAAAGTAGGGACGTGTCTACACTAGGAAACGCTTTCGAACGAGTGAAAATCGATTTAATAACATCTGAAATAACAACATCGAACGAAGCCTCGAAATGAGTCTGAGGCAGGCTTAAGAACATAAGAACATAAGAACGGCCATACAGGGTCAGACCAAAGGTCCATCTAGCCCAGTAGCCTGTCTGCTAACAGTGGCCAGCACCAGGTGCCCCAGAGGGAGTGGACCGAAGACAATGATCAAGCGATTTGTCTCCTGCCATCCCTCTCCAGCCTCTGACAAACAGAGGCCAGGGCACCATTTTTATCCCCTGGCTAATAGCCTTTTATGGACCTAACCTCCATGAAATTATCTAGCTTCTCTTTAAACTCTGTTACAGTCCTAGCCTTCACAGCCTCCTCTGGCAAGGAGTTCCACAGGTTGACTACACGCTGTGTGAAGAACTTTCTTTTATTAGTTTTAAACCTGCTACCCATTAACTTCATTTGGTGTCCTCTAGTTCTATTATGGGAACTAATAGATAACTTTTCTTTATTCACCTTCTCCACACCACTCATGATTTTATAGACCTCTATCATATCTTTATATACCTCTATCATAGCTTTGTTAATGTAGACACGTTCCCTGGATTTAGAGCCCCCGGACGCATTCGAATGACTCTAGGGTTTAGTTCTTTTGAAATAGCGGCACCAGAGAATCCACGATTTCAAAATTAGCCTTTTTCCCCGAAAGGAGCAGGAGCACAGATTTCGAAATAATGGGCGTGGTAGTGTGGACGCTCCCCTTATTAATTCGGCCTAAGGGGGGTGATTTTGAAGGAGGAATATGGCTTTCAGATCGGCACTGTTCAGGAGGGATAATTGAATGGACAGAAGAACAATCTACATCTGGTGCCTTGGGTTTAGTTTCCACCTCAGCCACAGACTCCCTGTGCAAGCATAGGCAATCACTTAATCGACCCCGTGCCTCAGTTTCTCTACTGTACAATCAAGGACAGAATTTCCCTATCTCCCAAGCACTTTGAATGTTTGATTCTGAAGCACTCAGCTGCTTTGGTGAGGAGGATCATGTATGTGCCTACGTACAATGGAGAGCCATTCCAGCTCACTGTCGGCATATTGGGGTGCCCATTTTTTGTCACAGCAGGCATGAGAAGGAGGCTCCATCTTCTCCGCTTGTCCTTCATTTTGGGCAGCAGCGGGACTTGGCTTCCTCTGGGCTGGTTTGGGAGCATCAGGCCTGAACCCTAAGAACTTACAAGATCCTAAGAACGGCCAGACTGGGTCAGAGCAAAGGTCCAACTAGCCCAGTGTCCCCGTCTTCCAGTGATGGCCAATGCCAGGTGCCCCAGAGGGAGTAAACAGCACAAGTAATCACCAAGTGACCCCTCCCCTGTCACCCACTTCCAGCTTATGACAAACAGAGGCTAGGATACCATTCCTAAACTTCGGGTACGTCTAGACTACAGGCTTTGTCGACAGATACTGTCGACAAAGCTTCTGTTGACAAAGAGCACCTAGACTACATCCAGTTCTGTTGACAAAGCAAGCCGCTTTGTCGACATGAGAGTGTAGACGCAAAGGACAGTGTCGATGCAGTAACACCTTCTGTCGACAGAACTCTGTCAACATTCCTCGTAGAATGAGGTTTACCGCCGTCGACCAACCTGCAACGTTCTGGCGACGTTATGTCAACAGAACTCAGCGGTAGTGTAGACGCAGGTATAGTTAACCCTGTAGTCTAGACACACCCTTCCTGGCTAATAAGTATTGATGGACCTGTCCTCCATGAATGTATCTAGTCGCAGCTTGACAAAGTCCTGGCTTGTTTGATTGAGTTGGGGTTGGTCCTGCTTTGGGTAGGGGGTTGGACTCGATGACTCCTGAGGTCTCCTCCAACCCTAGGATTCAATGATTCCAGTATGACCTTGGCCAAGCCACTTATATCTAGATCCTCATAAGTATTTAGGGGCCTCAGTTCCCCGACTGTAAAATGGGGATAACAGCACTATCCACAGAGGTGTTGAGAGGGTGAATACATTAAAGATTATGAGGTGTTCAGATAATATGGCAAGGGGGCAGAAACTATTCCCTCTTGCCAGCTGATCCAGCCCCGTTACAAAGGGGCTGGTTTCTTGACCCCCATCCCAGAAAAAGCCAGTCTTGTGGAAGGATTTGACTATTGTGAGGGAAGAGATATGGGGTAGCTGGTTGGGGCCAGTGAGGGGATGCCTAATAACGGCTACGGTACTTCAACCTGACATCATTTTATAAAATTAGTTTGCCTTCCTCCCTCACTGCCAAATGCTGCAATTGCTGTCCCTCACGCTGCATTGACAGTGCAATACGGAAGGGTAGAGTCACTCCCCGTTTCTCCTGCATTAACACAGTGCTGTCGGGGGGGAGGGACCAGTTTTAGAGAAGAACGCTCCACCATTCCTTTTCCCTTGCAGGAGCATGAGTACTGGCTGCCAACAGGGATGCCCTCTGAGTTTGATTTAGCAGGTCTTTACTAGACCTGCTAAATCAAATTCCGGATGATCAATCACAGCAGCATCAGTCTTCCCCAGAGAAAAGACATGGCCTGGGTAACCTATTCCAGAGGTTAACTGTCATGAGAGTTAGAAAGCTTTTTTCCTAAATTCTACCCTCAGTCTGCCTTACTGCAGATTAAGCCCATTATTCCATGTCCTACCTTCAGTGGAGGGGGAGAACAATTGATTACTGTCTCCTCAAAGGTCAGATTTTTGTTGCTGTCTGGATTCTCACCAGTTTTCCCACATCTTTCCAAAAATGGGGTGCCCAGAACGGAACCCAGCATTCCAGCTGCAGCCTCAGCAGTGCTAAGAAGATTGGGAGATCGGCCACAGTCTTCTACAATACCCACAGATGAAAGTTACTTCCTGCCCTGAAGAGTTTACAACACGGATGAGCAACCGAGGCTCGTGAGTGGGCCACATGAGGGCCCCTCCTTCATCTCAGTGGGCCTCAAGATGGTCTCAACCAAGACGGTCTCCCCGGATAGGGTAGTTTTGCTCACCGTGCATGCATACCTCGGATTTGCAGAGGGGTGTCAACTGAACCGTTGCAGCGCTTTGATTGGATGCAGAGGAAGCGCACGGCTCTCACAGACAACGTTGTGCGCAATCAGCCCGCATCTCACTTCATGTGCCCTGGCTTGACGTGCGTGTCACTTTAGTAATACGAGGGGGAAAAGACCCGACAGCAAAATCGGGCAACCCTGTGCGCGGGCAACGGAAACGAAGGGCCCCACGTAGAACCCGATGGGCCGCAGGCTGCCCACCAGTGTTTTACATCTCAGAGCCAGAGAAAGAGAAGATGAAGAGCTCCGGGAGCTGTGTACGCTGCTGCGCTGAAGTGCGCAGAAGCACCCGAATCCCGTAACTGAGAGGAGGGCTCCACCGTGCTAGGCGCTGCACATGCACACGCTAAGAGACAGTCCATGACCAAAGACTTCACAATCCAAGTAGGCAATGGAGAGGTTATTTCCCACCTCTATGCCCATCTTTTGGGGGAGAACCCAGGCTCAGAGATTAGGCGACTTCCCAAGGTCACACGGGGCATCTCCATAAGAGCCATGAACAAAGCCCAGAATGTAACCTCCATAGCCGCTATCCAGGCTGATCCCTGGCGAACTCGGAGTTAACCTCAGCTCTGTGTCTCCCTCACCTCCCCCAGGTTTGATCTGCCTATCCAAGTTAGCGGTTTTCCGGAGCCCATCCACAAAATGATTCCTTCGCAGGGCTAACCTGGGCTCTCCAGAAAGCTGGGTGGGGCTATTAAGGCACCAGGGAGCAAAGTATAAATATTTCTCGCAAGTACGCTGAGTAGGAGTGTGTTTGGCCGGTGCTGCTGCCTGCTTCTCTGGCAGTAGCTAAAAGACAAAGGTGTTGTCTAAACGGGGCAATTAATTAATCTATTCCCCCTCCTCCTCTGCTGGGATGCAGGGTTTATCGCAGGCTAAAAGGGGTGCTGATTATGGGCACCCCTTGTTAAAATGCTGGCTTTGCTTCAGTCGCTGCCTTCCAACTAAACGTCATCGACGCGCTCTCGTTGGCCTCCGTGAAACCTTTTTGGCAGGTCGTGCTGGGCCTCTCAGAGAGGCATGAGCCATCGTGCAGCTCAACGGGAGAGAGAAAACCCTGCGGGAAGCATTAAAAGCAACTTATTTAATCAGAATACTGTTTTCCATCCCAGCTGTGCGCCGCGGACACCTTGATTTTAGCAGACCAGGGTCCACGTCGGATAAGCACCAGCAATGGCTGCTAGGCTGGGAGAGAAATTCAAGGGGCCGGAAAGGGAGTGGATTGAGCAATGTAAAAGGGAGAGGTCCCAGATCCGGATCAGCTGGGAGTGGGAGTGATGGGCCAAGGGGCAGGTCTGCATGGAGAAGGGGGTGGCTGAGGGGTGGGTGCAATAGCAGGAGGTGCAGGAGACGAGCACTGCGATACGTCGGCACCGCGGCGTTGTGTCCCAGGTGGGGCTCTAACAGCCCAGGGGGAGATCCGGGTTGAGGTGCGGCGGCGGAATTGGGTGGGAACACGGGCAGGAGTGGGCGAGCATGTCAGGAATCGGGGCCCGCAGGGGTAGCCCCGTCAGTACTGCCGGCCTGCAGCAGGCTATCTGGGTGGCCATGCCACCTGACGGACGGGAGGGGTCAGCAGCCCAGTGTTTAAGTCAACAGCAGTTTGCTGGGTGCTCATGCCAAGAGCTGTGCCTGCTCCTGTGTGAACTTATTCCTGCCTCCCTGCCATCGCATCCAGCCCTACCCCTGCCCTGAGTCCCTCGCTGCCTGCTCTCCTGCTTGCTCCGGTTCCTGCCCCCTGGTTTGCTTATCGACGCCGGCTTTCCCCTCTGCTCTAGAATCCTGCTCCTGAGCTCCGGCTTCCCCCTTGGCTCCAGCTTCTATCAACTCCACCTTGCCCCTCCGCTCTAGAATCCTGCTCCTGAGCTCCAGCTTCCCCCTTGGCTCCAGCTTCTATCAACTCCGCCTTGCCCCTCCGCTCTAGAATCCTGCTCCTGAGCTCCAGCTTCCCCCTTGGCTCCAGCTTCTATCAACTCCGCCTTGCCCCTCTGATCTAGAATCCTGCTCCTGAGCTCCAGCTTCCCCCTTGGCTCCAGCTTCTATCAACTCCACCTTGCCCCTCTGATCTAGAATCCTGCTCCTGAGCTCCAGCTTCCCCCTTGGCTCCAGGTTCTATCAACTCTGCCTTGCCCCTCAACTCTAGAATCCTGCTCCTGAGCTCCAGCTTCCCCCTTGGCTCCAGGTTCTATCAACTCTGCCTTGCCCCTCAACTCTAGAATCCTGCTCCTGAGCTCCGGCTTCCCCCTTGGCTCCAGCTTCTATCAACTCTGCCTTGCGCCTCTGATCTAGAATCCTGCTCCTGAGCTCCAGCTTCCCCCTTGGCTCCAGCTTCTATCAACTCCGGCTCTGACAGTAGTCCGTGGTTCCGTGATGCCGGCTGTGACCCCGAGGCCCGATGTCTGCTCCGACCATTCAGCCAGACCACCCTCATCCCAGTCACCTGACACAGAGCAGCAAAGTCAGGGGCAAGGAAGCTTCCTCACAGGGGACGTTTGCATCTCAAAATCACGTTGCTTGGTGCCCGGCACCGGCAGTAATCCTCCCTCGCTGTCACGAGCCCCAAGCCCAGAGGTAGAGTCCGGGGCCACCAGCAGCCTGCGATTTTGCCTTCTGATACTTAGCGAGCTGTTTTGTTGCGGTGGGCCAGGCTCCTTTGGCTCTGTCGGGTTGTTTCTGGTACCACCCAGCATGACCGTTTCCCACTGAAGAATGAAGCTCTTCCAGTTCAGCTGGACAGCAGGTAGCGAGGGAGGAACGAGAATCTTTTAGCAGACTCTTGGCAGAGGGCTGTTGGCTCACCTAGCAAGCCCTGGAGAACTTGGCAAGAAGAGCCGTCCTGGACTGGCTCCTGGCGATTCATTTTAAGTTAACTAATCCTGACATTTCCTTACATATGTGAAGTGCTCAAGGTTTGCCAGCGGTCCCTCACTCTTCGACCGGGGTGTGACGCAAACCTGGAAGGACTGATGTTGAATTGCTCTTGGAAAACGCGGTGCCCAAAAGGGCAGGAGGGCAGTAGAAGGACATGTGTGGAGACCCAGAGGTCTCATTCAGCCAGACACTTCCACCTCCAAGGTCATGCAAATGTTTCGACCGAACAACAAACGGTGGCTGTCTTTTCTTAAAAGACCCAGAGTTGATGCTGCTAACCAGATTGCTTTCAGAGACTGGCTACACTTTTTTTTTTTGCAGTGCTTTAAACTGTGTAATACACCAGAGGCTATTCGATAGGTGACTCAGGTCTCAGATCCTTCTTGCATTGTGGTAACAGCCAGGTAATTTTCCTATCCCCCTGTGTGATAAAGATAAACCACCTGATTTTGAACTCTAACCATGTTGAAGAGTTAACCTGCGGAACTCCTTGCCAGAGGATGTTGTGAAGACCAGGACCTTAACAGGGTTCGTAAAAGAACTAGACAAATTTATGAAGGATAGTTCCAGCAATACTTATTAGCCAGGATGGATAGGAATGGGTGTCAGAGGCTTGGAATGGGTGACAGAAGAGGGATCGCTTGATGATTTCCTGTTCTATTCATTCTCTCTGGGGTACCTGGTATTGGCCCCTTTTGGCAGACAGGATACTGGGCTAGATGGACCTTTGGCCTGCCTCTGTATAGCTGTTCTTATGTTGCCAGCCTGTTAAAAGAGCAGATCCTATTATGGGATAAGTGTTCAAAACCAAGGGCATTGTCCCTACTTTATGAGAGTGGGAGAAACTATTCAGAAATGGGAAAGTTTTGATATCAGAAATGAGACTCAAAGTGATACAATCAGGTTAGAAATGCTTTGGCTCGTAAGCAAATATCCTACATCAGGATGGTTGTGTGATAAGGATACCGAACCGACTTGGAAGACATTAAGGCAAACCAGGAGCTGTCTATGTCTCACTTGCCATGTCCATGTGGGGGAGCGACAGCACTTTGGTGCACACTTCTATTCACACAGCCCTAGGCCGAACTGGAGCAGATTAGGCAGAACTTCTGTTGGTGAAAGAGATAAGCTTTCAAGTTTACACATTGTGCTTCAGGGCTGGGAAAGGTACTTAGAACATATGTTAACTACTTATCCTGCACAGACAATTCTGCCTTATATTTACTGTGACACTAAGGGACTATTCAAAGTGAAGTGGCTTGTTAACACCTCTGCAGTCATCATAGGACAAAAAAAGGAGAGAGAGGTGTCTGTGGTTAAGGATTGTATATATTCCAGCAGCATCCACTAACATGGGGCCCTGATCTCAGATAGGACCTTACATGCGACTATATTACAGGTAAAATCTGGAGTACAACTAAAGTGAGGTTTGTACTTTTCCAACCGAATGTATCGCAGCAGCTTGTGCCGATACATTAAAGCCAAGACAGGAAAGGGCCGGTATCAACAAATCTCCCAATTCAGAAAAGGCTTGAAAAAAAAGTTTCAAAACTGTCCAAACCTCCTTTCAGTTTAACATGCCTGTCCGTTTTCAAATGGTAGCTAAGGTATGCTAAAAAGAGAAAAGCAACAAGAGTTTAAAAGGTCAAAATCTTTTCTGATTATTGAGCTGAAATGTAAATAGTGAAAAATAAAATATACAGTATATTTTAAAGGTCAAAATAAAAATGGACACGCTTGCAAATATTGAAACGATATGCTTTGACTGATGACATCTTTTTTAATATTATCACTTTGGCTATGTCTAGACCGTAGGTTTATTTCGGAAGAAGCTTTTCCAGCAGAGATCTTCTAGAAAAACTTCTTCTGAGAGAGAGCGTCCAGACTTCCAAAGCACATTGAAAAAGCAATCTGCTTTTTCGACAGATAGCGTCCACATTGAATCACATTTAAGCTGTGATTACTATGGACAGAGTGGCCACCAGAGCCATCTTCCCCATCCACACATGCCTTTTTGCAAAAGAGCTCTTTCGGAAAAAGGCTTCTTCCTCATAGAAAGAGGATTACCAGTGTCAGAAAACCCCCTCTGTTCTTTTGATTTTCTTTCAAAAGAACGCGATTGCAGTGTGGACGTAAATCAAGTTTTCTTCAGAAAAATGGCTGTTTTTCCAAAATAACTCTGAACATTTTTGATATTTCAGCTTTTTTTTTCCAATTCAAGATGGGACAATTTTCTGATATCACAAAAATTCTTGAAGGATGGGAAAACCATTTCCTGCCCACCTCTATGATTGAATAAGTGTTCAGATAACAAAACACAGCATAACCGAAATACACCAGACCTATTTTGTGCCTTTAACACTGAATAATAGTTTTGTGAGAAAGGAAAGAAGATAGTTTCCATCTGAAGGTAGAGGGGGGAGTTTTAGTCTCACTGAATTTTGCCAGGGCACACATTAACCAATCTACTGTTGTGACAACAAATGCCATTTTTGTATACTAAATACGATTTTATAGTTTTGTATCAATACATCATGCAAATTTTATCAGTTACATTTTATCAGTTGTATTTGTTATGCTGTATACTTTATATTTCAGGTATCTGATTTATTTATCTGTCCCACTGTAACAAGAACTCACATAACCACAGCAGTAGATGCTATGCTGCATTCCTACATATAATATATGAAAATGTAACAGCAACAAAATTATAACTAGAGCAGCCAAGCAATGGCATCTCTGTTCCCTTTATTCAGACCTGAAGACAAACTCTGTATAGCTAAAAGACTTGCCTCAAAGGGTATGTCTAGTCTACATGGCTCCGTTGATGGAGCCATGGAGATGAGTTTACTTGACATAGGAAAATGAAGCGGCGATTTAAATAATTGCTGCTTCATTTACATTAAAATGGCCGCAGCACTGTGTCGATCAGCTGTTTGACGGCACAGCGGGGCAGTCTGGATGCTCCGTGGTCGACAATGGAAGCCTCTCTGTTATGCCTCGTGCAATGAGGTTTACCGGCGCGGTTGACAAAGGCTTCCGTTGTCGACCACGGAGCAGCCAGGCTGCCCCGCTGTGCCACCAAACAGCTGATCGGCACAGCGCTGTGGCCATTTTGATGTAAATGAAGCGACGATTTAAATAATCACCCCTTCATTTTCCTATGTCTAGTAAACTCATCTACATGGCTCCGTCGACAGAGACATGTAGTCTAGACGTACCCAAAGATATTACCTCACCCCGTCCTGTCTAATGGTTAATACTGACAATTAACATAGAATCATAGAGCTGGAAGAGGCCTTAGGAGGTACCAAGTCCAGCCCCCTATCCAAGGCAGGACCAAGTCCAACTCAATCAACACAGCCAGGGCTTTGTCAGGCTGTAACTTGAAAACCTCTAGGGATGGAGATTCCACCCCCTCCCTAGGTATATAAATTATGGGGGATTTTATTTATCTCCTGGCTATGTAACTACCACCAGCTAGATTTGAACCTGGGACCTCAGAATGGAGCTTCTGCAGCTTGAGCTATAAAGCCGTAATCCACCCATAACAGCCCTCGCTGACTGGTCGCAGACTGCCAAGAGATGGCTGTGCGAATGGACCTGACAGACTTGAATCATGTTAACAGCGTCCTCCAGCTGCTTTACGGGCACAGTCCCGCTCCCATTGAAGTCCATGGATAGATCTCTAGGGCTTTCCGTGGGAGATGGATGAGGTCTCCGAGAACTTGTAGACCCAGGGCCTGCTTCCCCGGAGGCACCCGACCCATCAGAGCTTTTGTTTGAGGGGAGTATTCCAGCCCTTATGCGCAAGGTCATGTCTGGATCAGGGTGCATGTGGACTGTACAGAGAAGATGACATCTCCTCTGAGGTGCCCCAAGACCAGCCCAGGCACCTCTCCTACCAGGACATGAAGCTAGCCCCTTGGGAAGCAAAGCTTTGCCCGAGTGACAATCTACAAACAATGCCCCTGCAGGATAAAACCATTTTTAAGGGGAGACTGGGGCGGATTCATGTCATGAATTTTGAACCTTCTTCTTCTTAAACCCTTGTACTCCGAGTGGAGCGTAGGTCATCTACAAGTCTCCTCCACTTCACTCTGTCTTGAGACAAAACTTCTAGCTGACTCCAGGAGTACCCCAGTTGCTGTCCTTCAATCTCAGTGGATCTTCTCATAGACTCAGAGACTCATAGACTTTAAGGTCAGAAGGGACCGTTATGATCATCTAGTCTGACCCCCTGCACAGTGCAGGCCACAAAATCTCACCCACCCCTCCCAGAATAATCCTCTCCCCTAGATCTCAGATATTGAAGCCTTCAAATACTTTGAAGACCCCAAGATGCAGAGAATCCTCTAGCTGTGATCTGTACCCCATGCTACAGAGGAAGGCGAAAAACCTCCAGGGCCTCTGCCAATCTACCCTGAAGGAAAATTCCTTCCCGACCCCAAATATGGTGATCAGCTAAACCCTGAGCATGTGGGCAAGACTCATCAGCCAGACACCCAGAAAGTTCTCTATAGTAACTCCTATCATCCCTCCATTGACGTATTTACCTCTGATAATGAATGGCCAATTAGTTACCAAGATCATGTTATCTCATCAAACCATCCCCTTCATAAACCCATCTAGTTTAATCTTGAAACCAGATAGATCTTTTGCCCCCACTACTTCCCTCCACATTGTCCAAGGTCTTCCTCTTTTGCGTTTTCCTAGCGGGTTCCATGCGAGAGCTTGATGGACTATGCTGGATGATGGTTTTCTGAGAGTGTGGCCTCGCCATCCCCACTTTCTTCTCTTGATTTGAACATCAAGTAGGTCTTGCCCTGCTCTGTTCCAAAGCTCCTCACTCTTGCCATGTGATGTGAAGGATGAACCTCTGGCATCTGTTTAGGAAAGTCTATAGCTTGAGGATTTGAAGACTTTTTTTTAGTATGCCAGGTCTTGCGGACATACAAGGGCACACTCCTCACATTTGTGTTGAAGATTCGCAGTTTCGTCTTCGCAGATGTTATTTGTGAGCTCCATATGGGACAAAGAGTCTTGAACGCAGCTGTTGCTTTCCCTCTCCTAGCATTGATCTCTTTGTCTGTTCCTCCGTCTCGACCCATAATACTCCCCAAGTAGATGAACTGCTTCGCATCTTCCAGGTCATCCCCTCCCAGTGTGATGGTGCTGTTGTTGGACTGGGTGATCCTCATTGTCATGGTCTTTCCCTTGTTGATGCTCAGTCTAATCATTGAGGCAGCTTTGCCTAGTGTTGTGACCTTTTCTTCCAGGTTGGTGTGAAAGGAGGGCGACATCGTCAGCAAAATCAATGTCCTCCAGCTGTTTGAAAAGTGTTTTGAACCTCACTGGGGTCTAATCCTTGCTGGAGCCGGACAGCACTTTCCTAATGTAGACCCCCACCCCCACCACGTTTCTGGTGTCCTTGCATGCATCCGTTTTAAGGATCCGAGATGCCCGGCTGGGCAGTTTCCACCTCAATCTCCACGAGACGCACACTGAGCCTGGCCACGTGCCACGGCTGCTCCTGTCACTCTGAGCTGGGGGGGAACCCAGCTGGCCGGTGTCTGTTCCCGCGGAAGGCCGGAGGGGATCCGCTGGTGTCGACATCTGGATTGGATTGCTGCTCAGAACATGCCCGGAGGGATGGGTTCCCACTTGGGGGTCCGGGAAGCCCACGGTGGATTCTGAATACCTCGCTTGGGCTCATCGATGCATGGCCACATGCCACTGCGCTGACTGATCCAGGTGAATAAAGGCCAAAGGCACACGCTCCTTGTTGCTCGGATTGTGGCAGGGAAGTGCAGGTGATTCCTCTAGGCCCCCATCCAAAGTCTATATGGGAACCTCATTGGCTTCAACTGGCTTTGGCTCAGGCCCCCGCTGCAGCTGTCACTGCGGGCGATGGAAAAACCACCTCCTGAAATCCCAGCAGCTTCAAGCAGCTCTCCATGGGCCCGATCCACCACACCCCAACCCCCATAACCCCAGTCTCACACGGATGTCACTCCCCTGAAATTCCCGGAGATAAAGTGGCTTAAAATTCGAGTCCTCCCACGATGCCTTGGGTCTTCGGAGAGGTTGTGTTTCAGTACGAGACTGGTCCGGCAACTGGCCGCGGCTGGTGTAACTGTAACCCACCCAGCTGTGACGCTGGTCTGACAGTCGAAAGGGAGGAATTAACACAGAGAGGTAAGGTGCTGTATCATTCCAATCCTAGAGATGGTTCCTTGTTCTGTGTTTATACAGCACCTAGCGTAAAACGGTCCTGATGCTTAACCAGAACCATGGGGGCTACAACAAATAATAAACTGACCCTGGTTTTGCAGCGGGGGGGCAAATGAAACACTGAGTAGCACAGTGATTGACACAAAGCAAATTGGGGTCCGTACTAGAACTTGAGCTATTGCGGGATGGGTACAACACCTAACACAATGGCTACGTCTAGATTGGCATGATTTTCCGGAAATGCTTTTAACGGCAAAGTTTTCCGTTAAAAGCATTTTCGGAAAAGAGCGTCTAGATTGGCAGGATGCTTTTCCGCAAAAGCTCTTTTTCCGGAAAAGCGTCCATGGCCAATCTAGACACACTTTTCCGCAAAAAAGCCCCGATCGCCATTTTCGCGATCGGGGCTTTTTTGCGGAAAACACTACTGTGCTGTCTACACTGGCCCTTTGGCGCAAAAGTCTTTCGGAAAAAGACTTTTGCCCGAACAGGAGCAGCATAGTATTTCCAGAAAAGCACTGACAATCTTACATGAGATCGTCAGTGCTTTTCCGGAAATTCAAGCGGCCAGTGTAGACAGCTGGCAAGTTTTTCCAGAAAAGCGGCTGATTTTCCGGAAAAACTTGCCAGTCTAGACACAGCCAATGAGGCTCCAACCTGGTACTATCACAGTATGAATGCAATAATAATAGTAATTAACAATGAAGAATGATTGGCTTTAGGTCACTCTAAAGTACTTTTCTTCCTACGGATTCTGTCCACCCCTCAAATGTATCATATCTAGGGTCTGAACATCCCTGCTGTGGTTTCCCTGCGACAGCCAATCCTGACCATTAAAGAAAAAAATCTTTAAAATTCGGCCTGGTTCGGGTTGGAGCCTCAAGCACAAACATTGTGGCCGCTGTGCCAAAAACCACTCCAGAATTCCTTTCCTCAGCCCCCGGGCCTGAGGATTCCAAAAGGCCCGAAAGTATTTCACACAATATTTGAAAATAAATATCTCTCCTCTGCAGCCTGATGTTCCGGCATCCAAATGGATTTATAATGGAAAAAGTGACTCAGGCTTACCGCTATGCGAGGCCTGGGCTGCTACCATTCAGTAAATCACTCTGCCCGGATTTCTGCATTCCCTTGCTGGGTGGCTGGGCATTTTCTATCAACGCTACCTGGCTTAGAGAGGCTGTGTTAATGAACCTTCTCCGGGCCAAATGGCTGGGTACCTGAATCAACAGTGCTTTTAGCAAACTGCAGGGTGGACCGGCTGGGCAAAATACAGGCAGATTTCCTCTTCGTGGGAATGTCTAGTTCTTTGCATCCACCAGCTAATTCGTTCTTGCAACCACAGCCTCCTTCAACCAAGATCCCCCCATTTGTCTGTAGCTGTATGCTGCCTTATGCTTAATTCCTGCCCTGGGGAGTTTACCGTTTATCTCTTTGCTCTGTGTTTATTCAGTGTGTTACTGTGGAGAGCTCAGAGATACAAACATTCTATGCAGAAAGAAGGAAGGCAGTGTAGCCTAGTGGCTAGTGCCCTGGGTTCTGAGTCAGGAAACCTGGAATTCAAATCATGACTCAGGCCCCTCTGTTCTCCTTTCCCCACATTTTCTGTCTTATTTAGCCTGTAAGCTCTTAGGAGCAAGGACCGCCACTTATGGTCATAGAATCATAGGACTGGAAGGGACCTCGAGAGGTCATCGAGTCCAGCCCCCCGCCCTCAAGGCAGGACCAAGCTCTGTCTACACCATCCCTGACAGATGTCTATCTAACCTGTTCTTAAATATCTCCAGAGAGGGAGATTCCACCACCTCCCTTGGCAATTTATTCCAATATTTGACCACCCTGACCGTTAGGAATTTTTTCCTAATGTCCAATCTAAACCTCCCCTGCTGCACTTTAAGCCCATTACTCCTTGTCCTGTCCTCAGAAACCAAGAGGAACAAATTTTCTCCTTCCTCCTTGTGACACCCTTTTAGATATTTGAAAACCGCTCTCATGTCCCCCCTTAAGACTGTTTATGTGTCTTCAGCTCCCGAAATGCTTGGGTTGGTTTGTTTTTCCAAGGCAAAGATGCACTGAGTTTCTTGAAGACCAAGCGACTGCTGGAATAAAGAGCTGGGGGGATCCAAGTGATAGATTTTGGGGAGGTTTTTTTAAGCAACAGGAAAGCCATCCGTTGCTTGCAAACCTCTCTACCCGTTGTGTCTAGCCCCCAAGCATCATCATCTCAATCGCCTTGAAAGAGAAGCCACCGCCCAGGAACGAGAAGGAGAAACAGGGGGTAATGAGCAGCCTATCTCGAAAGATAATTCATTCCACGTTTGTGCACTTTTGACTCGCTCACCACTTTGCCTCGCGGGAGCGGAATAACGCCAAGGTGTTAGAGACTACAAGAGCAGCTCCCTCCACATAGGCACTTGGCCGGAGGCTGAGCAATTACCTCAGAGGCCCGGCCTGCACCTGAGTACACAGCTTCTCGTGGAAAGGCAGGCAGCCGAGCGGCTCTCAGCGCTCCGATGAGCTCACGGCAGCTGGGGGCGAGCGCGCCGAACACACGCACCACAGCACAGCGCGGGGGGAGGGAAGGGTGAAAAATGCCCCGTGTCCCTCTCCCCTACACAGGCCGGTTGCCCTTGGCTCTGCAGACTGTGCGCGCACTCATGCTGGTGCGTCTGTATACACACACGCATCCTTACACACCCAGGACCTTAGCTGCAAGAGCACATGGAGAAATACATACATTCTACACAGAGAGAAGGAAGGCAGTGTAGGCTAGTGGCTAGTGCCCTAGGCTTTGGGTCAGGTAACCTGGGATTCTGTTCATGAGTCAGGCCTCTCTGTTTTCCCTTCCATGTGTTTTCTTGTCTTACCTATTTAGCCTGTCAGTGCTTGGGGGCAAGGACTGTTGCTCTCTCTTTGTACAGCATCTAGCACAACGTAGACCCACCCTGGTTGGCCTTATCATTGTTCCCTGTAAGCAGAGCACTAGGGCAGCCGCCCTGGCGAAATTCAGGTGCCACCCAGCTCATTAACAGAGCGCCCACAGTGCCCACAGCCGTCAGCATGTGTTTCTACTAGTGGTGCACATCCACACGTGCTTCAGCACACCAAATAAAATTTATCCCGCACATGACTGGAAAACATGAGAGGGAACCTTGGTTCCGATGCTATAAATGTATCCCCCTCAGGGTACGCCTACACTGCAACACTATTCCGAAATCACTAGCGCTATTATGAAATAACGTAGTCCGCGTCTACACAGCCGGCAGTTATTTCAAAATAGGGTCAAAATACTGTCGAGCTGGAGGACTTCTTACTCCGACTCCTGTGAGCCTCATTGTACAAGGAGTAAGGGAAGTCGGAGGAAGAGTGTGCTCTGTTTCAAAATAAGTGCTCTGTAGACGTTCCTTATTTCAGAATAAGCTATTTCGAAATAAGCTAGGCAATTGTCGGAGCTGAAGTTGCGTAGTGTATTTCGAGTGAAGCCCTGCAGTGTAGACGCACCCTCAGACGTTTCAAAAAGTGCCAGCTGTTGTTACGGATAATGGGAACCCACCACGCTACCGTCGTGAGGCTTGACAGCTCTTGCTTCATGAATGTACAGCACCTAGCATCATGGGGTCCAACCACTGGCAGCCCTACCGAGCATGCGAGTTTCTCCTCCCCACCCCTTTGTGTACATGCACATGCCTGTTCACTCCCGAGACAGCTGCCTAGAGATACATGCATGCAGAGAAACACTCAGCTGAACAGATAACTCCTCCTCCTGCCTACACACACACACACACACACACACACACGGTCATGGCTCTCCTGGCTCATTCCCAGGAAGGCATAACCCTTGCAAAGAAACATGCAGAGTTAAATAAACTTGGCCTGGAGCAGAGCCAAATGGAGAGAGCCAAAAGAGAGGAGAAAGCAAACTCTAATCATAAGAAAGGGAGAGAGATAATGGCAGTGGTTCTCCTCTGATTTCCCCTCCTCTCCCACACTCCTTCTCCATGTTGTCTCCCTCCTTCTTGTCTTCTCTCCCTCCCTCGGTCTCTCTTGTGTGTCCCCTTTGGGAGTCAAAGTCCCTGTGACAGGACGAGGTCTCCCCGTCAGGACGGGACCGATTTCCCCGCACTCATCCCGCGGCCTCGTGTGTGCTACTCGGGGTAAGCGGCGGGGCATGGGCCGCACAGCTGTGCGGTACCACCTCGCAGAGGGAGGGGGTAGAACGTTCTGGCAGCGGAGGCACGCCGGGGGCGACGTGACGCCCCGGGGGGCACGGACAGACGGGGCGTGGGACGGGTGACGTCATCAGGAGGCACCCCAGGTAGGGGATATAAAAAGGGCGAGTTGGACACAGAGGGGTAGAGGGAGGAGGGAGGTTGGCAGAATGCGAAGGGGCCATGGTGGCGCTCCGACGCTATCACAAGCCGGGTAGGAAGCAGTCCGGGTGGGGCGTTATAGGATTCGCCAGCGGGCTGGTGAGTTACAGGTACTACCCCACCCGATGGACAGGACGACAGTAGTACCTATCCTTAGGACCCTGAGCTGGGACCCGTGAGAGTGGGCGGCCCAGTACATCTCAACCCTGGATCTATCTAAAGGATACTGGCAGATTCTCTAAGCCCCCATGTCGAAGGAGAAGACAGCCTTCTCAACACCATTCGGGTTATACCATTTCGTGCGCCTGCCGTTCGGCCTACATGGCGCTGCTGCAACCTTCCAGAGACTGATGGACAAAATACTCCGAAAGCATGAGCGCTACGCGGCGGCCTATATAGACAACATAGTGATCGACAGGACATCCTGGCAGGAACATCTACAACGTTCAGAAGTGGTCCGAACATCCATAAGGGAGGTGGGGCTGACAGTCAACCCCAACAAATGTCCCTTCGGTAACTGCGAGGTATCATACCTAGGGTACACCGTAGGAGGGGGTATGCTTAAACCGCTGGTAGATAAAATTGGGGCCCACGCCAATGACCAAAAAGCAGGTACTCCAATTTTGGGGACTCGTGAGCTATTATCACCATTTGTCCCTAGCTTCGCGACGTTAGCCGCCCGTTGTCGGACCTGACCTGAAACACCGCCCGGCTGCCAAAGGAGGCAAATTGTTCGGCGGACACTATACGTAAAGCTACAGGACTGGGCATTTCAGGAGAAGCGGCCCACCCTGCTGCTAATTTTGGGGGGAGACAGTGGACCCACAGGAAGGGAGGCGGTAGGATACACTCCTACAGCCCCTATAGGTGCACCGCACCTCACAGAGTTCAAAGGATAAGGCCCGGCCTCCCCCGTTGAGCCCCAAACGTCGCCTTGTTTCTGCCAGTGTGTCCGGATTGAATTAGAAAAGCCCCTGAAACAACTGAGCCACAAAGGGGGAGAGAGTCTAATAAGAAAGGGAGGTGAGCAGAAAAGCAAGATTTTCCTCCCTTTTTTTTTTTTTACTCCTTAAAGGCCCTCTGGTGAGGTTGCTTTGCAAAATGAAAATGCCGTGTCAGCTCAGATGCCAGGTCAAAAGCAAATCCTATTTGTCCTAATGAATTCCCCCTGGAGACAGCTGGGAAATTTTAGCTGGGCAAGAGAAGGGAGCTCTTGAGAGGCATCCAAGAAGCGTGTGTGTACTCTGGAAGCCACGCTCAGTGCTTGCAAGGGGGAGCTCTCCCTCCCACCTCACGCTGGCCACAAATGGAAAGTAAATCAAATTGTGTGTGTGTGTGTGTGTGTGTGTGTGTGTGTGTGTGTGTGATCCCTCCTCCTCAGCCTCTCTGTTGCTCCGGGTGAGCTCTGAGGGTATGTTTACACTGCAACGCTCTTTCGGGAGACCGGAGGAACCAAAAATCGCTACCCCACGTCTTCACAGCAAGCCCGTTATTTCGGGCGTGCTGTTCCGACGTCCCTGTGCACCTCATTGTACGAGGAGCAAGAGACTTTTCGGAAGAGTACTCTTTTTCGAAATCTGGTGCGGTGCAGATAGTGCCGAATGACAAAACAAGCTAGGGTACGTCAACACTGGCCCCCTAGATCGTCTAGAGAGGCTAATGAGGGTGACCAGAATTGCAAATCAAGCCCGGGATTTAAATATCCCGTGCTTGATTTGCATGTTCCCGGCCGGTCGCCATTTTAGAAATTGACTAGCGCAAAGTGACTGCCCACGTCTACACGCGGCAGTGAAATGGAATTCCGATTTAAAGCTTTTCATTTGAATTAGCTGGTAAATCTCATTGCAGGAGGAATACCAGCTAATTCGAGTTAGGGCTTTAAATCAGAATCCCGTTTCACTGCCGCATGTAGACGCGGGCAGTTACTTCGGGCTAGTCAATTTCTAAAATGGCAACCGGCCGGGAACATGCAAATCAAGCGCAGGATATTTAAATCCCGGGGTTGATTTGCAATTCCGGTAACCCTCATTAGCCTTCCTAGATCGATCTAGGGGACTAGTGTAGACGTACCCCTACATCAAAATAGCATTGAAATAAGAGATGCAATTTGCGTCACTCAAATTGTGTCTCTTATTTTGAGTTACAGTGCAATGTAGATGCACTCTGAGGCTACATCTAGACTACATGCCTTTTTCGAAAGAGGCTTTTTCGAAAGATATTTTCGAAAAAGCCTCTTTTGAAAAAGTGTGTCTAGACCACAATCAGTACTTTTGAAAAAGCAAGCTGCTTTTTCGAAAGAGAGCACTCAGGCAGTCTGGATGCTCTCTTTCCAAAAAGCACAGTTTTCATTACATAGCGCCTTTTTTCAAAAGAGCGCTTTCGAAAAAAGGTGTTCTTCCTCATAAAACGAGGTTTTCCGTGGTCGAAAAACTGCCACATTCTTTCGATTTACTTTCAAAAGAATGCAGCAGCAGTCTTAGAATCATAGAATCATAGAATCATAGGACTGGAAGGGACCTCGAGAGGTCATTGAGTCCAGCCCCCCGCCCTCAAGGCAGGACCAAGCTCCGTCTACACCATCCCTGACAGATGTCTATCTAACCTGTTCTTAAATATCTCCAGAGAGGGAGATTCCACCACCTCCCTTGGCAATTTATTCCAATATTTGACCACCCTGACCGTTAGGAATTTTTTCCTAATGTCCAATCTAAACCTCTCCTGCTGCACTTTAAGCCCATTACTCCTTGTCCTGTCCTCAGAAACCAAGAGGAACAAATTTTCTCCTTCCTCCTTGTGACACCCTTTTAGATATTTGAAAACCGCTATCATGTCCCCCCTTAATCTTCTTTTTTCCAAACTAAACAAGCCCAGTTCATGAAGCCTGGCTTCATAGGTCATGTTCTCTAAACCTTTAATCATTCTTGTCGCTCTTCTCTGTACCCTTTCCAATTTCTCCACATCTTTCTTGAAATGTGGCGCCCAGAACTGGACACAGTACTCCAGCTGAGGCCTAACTAGTGCAGAGTAGAGCCGCAGAATGACTTCACGAGTTTTGCTTACAACACACCTGTTGATACAACCTAGAATCATATTTGCTTTTTTTGCAAGAGCATCACACTGCTGACTCATATTTAGCTTGTGGTCCACTATAACCCCTAGATCCCTTTCTGCCGTACTCCTTCCTAGACAATCACTTCCCGTTCTGTATGTGTGAAATTGATTGTTCCTTCCTAAGAGGAGCACTTTGCATTTGTCCTTATTAAACTTCATCCTGTTTACCTCAGACCATTTCTCCAATTTGTCCAGATCATTTTGAATTATGGCCCTATCCTCCAAATTACTTGCAACCCCTCCCAGCTTCAGATCATCTGCAAACTTATAATCGCACTCTTTATGCCAATATCTAAATCGTTGATGAAGATATTGAACAGAGCCGGTCCCAAAACAGACCCCTGCGGAACCCCACTTGTTACTCATTTCCAGCAGGATTGTGAACCGTTAATAACTACTCTCTGGGAACGTTTATTCAGCCAGTTATGTACCCACCTTATAGTAGCCCCATCTAAGTTGTATTTGCCTAGTTTATTGATAAGAATATCATGCGAGACTGTATCAAACGCCTTACTAAAGTCTAGGTATACCACATCCACCGCTTCTCCCTTAGCCACAAGACTAGTGATTCTAGAAGATCATGGACAAGCCTTATTGCTGGCAGCCTCAGGGGAGGTTCCCTGAGAACCTGCCTCAGAGGAAGTTTGCCCGACTCTTGCTGCTAGCGCTTGTATTTGGGGGCTACCGAGAGGACTTCACTTCCCAGGCCTATCCATACCACCCCCTTTTGCTCCCCCCAGAAGGCCCTTCGAGGGGGGTTTCAGATCAAAAGGAGCTGGATGGATTTTGCAGCCTTCACTGGCCCGTTCCAGAGCCTTCCTGTTGATTTGTGGTAGTGGAAAAGCCAGTTGCAACCAGGTGCCACTGGGGTTGTGGTTTTGCTGCACATGTTGTGTAGCTGGTTCATGGACTCATAGAATCCCAGAACTGGAAGAGATCTCGAGAGGTCATCGAGTCCAGTCCCCTGCCCTCATGACAGGACCAAGCATCATCTAGATCTTCCCTGCCGGATGCCTATCTAACCTGCTCTTAAATATCTCCAGTAATGGCAATTGCACAACCTCCCTAGGCAATTTATTCCAGTGACAGGGGAGGGATCACATGAGGATTCCCTGTTCTGTTCACTTCCTCTGGGGGTACCTGGCATTGGCCGTTGTCGGCAGAGAGGTTACTGGGCTAGATGGACCTTTGCTCTGACCCAGTCCGGCCGTCCTTATGTTTCTAACCTTTGTGTCCCTGCGTAGACTTGTCTTCCATGACCTGAAGCCCTGGATCTTTCCCCAGGTCACTCCTCTGCCCCTTTGGGAACCAGACAGGTAATATGATTTCTTCCACTACCCACGGTTGCAGTCCCACATCATGGACCAAATTCTGCCATCAGTTTCACCAACTAACTATTGACTGATCTGAGGATGCAAAACCAACATTCTGCAGTAACATGTAGGTGGAAGACTATGGATGAGTTTATGTAGCATGTGTAGAGTTTTCTTCTTGAGACTTTTTAGGTGTAATGCCCTCCCATTGTTCACTTATATCATTAGGTGCAAAAGGAAGGATTCCAGTTAAGTGTGACTGGGTGAGAAATGGCTGGCCCGTCCAAGAAAGATCAAAAGACTGAAAAAAATTCCACACCCTGAATCATGACGAAAAGCTGAAATCCTGAAATGTTTTTGCTAACAGAAAATCCAAACAAAAGTTAGTTTGGGCCAGCTGACATATTTTGAATCAACAATTGTAACCATGTTCCATTTTGATGTTGACTATATTTTAAATATGTTGGGATAATCCACCTAAATTTTTAAACAAAATTTGCTCTAAGACAGAAAAGGAGAGGTTTTCTTTTCTGAAAAAAAAAAAGTGAAAATGTATCTTTTCAGTTTGGGCCATGGGGAAAAAAGCTATGATAGTTTCAATTTCAGAATGAAAAGATCCTTTGAACCAGAAAACTGGGTGGTGTTTTTCATTCACATCGACAAGTTCCAAACTTTTTAACCAATTTTTGTTTAGTCAAAACCTATTTGAAACTGACCCTTTGCTGAAGAAAAGTTTTGGTTTTGATGGATTGGTAACTTCTGTCAGAAAAAAAGCGGGGGTTGTCAATGAATTCTCAAACTGGTTTACGGTCATTTGAGGGGGGAAATAACAGCTCTTTTCCTCTTCCCAATGATGGGAACTCTTTTTGACTGGACATGCCGCTTCCTCAAAATTCTAGCTCCACCCTCCACGGCATTGCTCTCTGGCATAAATCTCAGCTCGCTTTTAAATCAAAACTGAAACAATGCTTGTTTCATGGGCTTTTTCCATTGGGTTTCCTTTTGTGCCGGGCGCTCTGCGTAGAAAAATCAACACCATCACTAATATAATCACTCAGCGAGGTCACGTCAAAATGTGAGCCAATGAACAACCACAGCCTTTTCAACACGTCTTCCCGTGCTAACAGATGTTTCAAAAGAAAGATACCATTTAATGGGCTGCAGACATTTGGGGGCTCAGGAGTGGCTGAAGAGGATTCCACTCGCGCACCCTGCCAGCGTAGTGTTGGGGAGTGCTCTTTTAACGAACGCGTGTGCCTGAAGACGAGATGTAAAACTGAAATCCAACCACTTGGGACCATTATCTCAGGGTTCCTGGCCAAATTCCAACACATTCTGCCGCCCCAACTTCCCTCTCCCGGGTCAGTCGGGAATGCTTTTCTTCTTTGGAACTATTGGAGGTTTTATGTAACCATCCTGTTCCACTCCAAATCCATGTTCCCTGTAAGCTAAGCACTTGGGCGGCCACCCAGGAGAGATTTAGCTTCTGCCCAGTTACTTAGCACAACACCTGCAACCAGTAGCATATGTTTCTGTGGTGGTGCACATCCTCATAAGCCTTGGTGCATGTAACAACATTTGGTCCGCACATGGGTGGAAAAAAATTGAAGGAACATTGCTCCAGACGAAGGTTCATTTCCATACAGAGTGCTCTGTACTACATATATTTGTGTCCGGAGTATATGGAATTGAGAACTAAGCTGAATGGCACCCTAGAAATGCTATAAAGGAACTGTATCATATTTCTTTCTCTAGCCACCTAAGGTAAATAGCCCCATAACTCTGGTATCTGAGCACTTCCAAATCTCTTTCATGTATCTATGCCCACCACACCCCAGTGAAGTAGGAAACACTATGACCACCCCCAAATAGGGAAATGCGGCACAGAGAGACCAGGCTACCTGCACAGACAGGAAGTTTGGAAAAGAGAAGACTGAGAGGGGACGTGATAGCAGTTTTCAAGTGCCTACAAGGGCGTTACAAGGAGGAGGGAGAAAATTGTTCTTCTTGGCCTCAGAGGATAAGATAAAGAATAATGGGCTTAAACTGCAGCAAGGGAGGTTGAGGTTGGAGATTAGGAAAAACTTTCCAATGGTCAGGGTGGTGAAACACTGGAATAAATTGCCCAGGGTGGTTGTGGAGTCTCAACTGGGCTGCTATGTTATGGCAATTCCTTTTCGTCGATTAGTTGCAGATGACCAGGCCCTGTGGCTCTCTGGAATCCTTCAGGATGTAAGGTGCTAGAGGTGTGTACGGTGAGAGGCAGTGCGGCCTAGTGGGTATAGAACTTGGCTAGGACACAGGATGGTTTTAATCCCTGCTTCGCTACTGACTTGCCGTATGACGCTGGGTACGTCGCTTTATCTTTCAGTTTCCTCATCAGGCCAGGTAACATGGAAATATGACATTGTCCTCCATCGTCGTGATTTGCTGATGAAAAGCACAATTTTTGAGGTAGGTCTTCTGATGTTGTTTGTTCTTGCAATGCCAGGGCTGGGAACCAAGCCAGAAGACAAGAAATACAGAGAAAGGATGAGTGCTACCAGGCAGATTTGAACCTGGGTCCTCTGGAGCTTAGTGTAGGAGCTATAAAGCCAGCTGGCACCCAGCTTAGGCTATAGAGCTCCATTATTTTTCTCTCTCACTGTATGTGGTCTCAATGCCACTGCATGGGACAGTGACGCTTGTTCCTGGTGCGAGTTCCAGGGAGTGGCAAAACACACTCATACGGGCTGATTGGTGTCGGAAAGTAGCAATTTGTGTTAGAAAGGAAAAGGTGATGCCGGCATTGCTACTCTAATCCTTTCTCTGCGGAGCTTTGTAACTCTGCCATTTCAAAAAAACACCCATCGTTTGGACGATGTTTTGGCAACTGGCATCCCAGGAGCCAGGAGGGAAGTTGTGGGTTTTGTTTTCCATTTGCCTTTTGAGTTGACATTTCATTTTTATTTTTCACAAAAAGAACATGACAGCGTACAAGCAGAAGAATTCCAAAACAACAATGGAAAAGCATTTACGTTGGCTACAGGGCTGCTTAGTGGGGGGGGAGGATGGGATAATAACTGAAGGGTATCCAAGAAGGCAAGAGCCGTCATTCGGGGAGGTCCGGGGGGGGCGGGGGGTAGAATTCAGAGAAACAGGATGACATGGTGCAAAGGAAAATGTAGCTTGAGGAAAACTTTCCTCCGGGTGGGAGCTACAAGGCAGCAGAAAAGTCTCCAAGGAGAAGTGATGGAAACCCCCCCACCATCATTTGAGTCATTGAAGCTGGGAGTAGCCAAAACGCACATGTGTCACACGGAGAACAATCCCACGCTGGCCAGGGGATGGACTGGATGACCTAATAAGTCTTTTCCATCTCTTGTTTTGGTGATTCAGTTGAAAGTGTAGGGGGAATTTTAAGTAAGCAGAATAAGTATCCAAAGGATTTGTACCAGGATATCCCTATTCTTATGAGAGGAACCGCTGAGTCAAGTCACGCCGCTTTGTCATTTCCGGGCAGGGCTGTTGCCGGTTAGGTGAATTCAGTCCCTACCTCAGGTCTTCGATCCACCATGTTTACCCAGCATGAAATCTAAGTGGAAAATAAAAATCCCACACTCGTGCATGATGTGTTTGTTAATCCCTTTGCACTAGGGTCTAGGAGATGGTTCATCTGAAGTCACAGAATGCAACCGCATGGAAGGAATGGGTTCCTGTATTAAAATGTAAAAGGTATCATTTTAAAAATATGTTCAAAAGCGAAAAAGGAGTACGGCAGAAAGAGATTTAGGGGTTAGAGTGAATATGAGTCAGCAGTGTGATGCTGTTGCAAAAAAAGCCAACATGATTCTGGGCTGCATTAACAGGTGTGTTGTGAGCAAGACACGAGAAGTCATTCTTCCGCTCTACTCTGCGCTGGTTAGGCCTAAGTTGGAGGATTGTGTCCAGTTCTGGGCACCACATTTCAAGAAAGATGTGGAGAAATTGGAGAGGGTCCAGAGAAGAGCAACAAGAATGATGCAAGGTCTAGAGAACATGAGCTATGAGGGAAGGCTGAAAGAATTGAGTTTGTTTAGTTTAGAAAAGAGAAGACTGAGGGGGGGACATGATAGCCGTTTTCAGGTATCTAAAAGGGTGTCATAAGGAGGAGGGAGAAAACTTGTTCATCTTGGCCTCTAAGGATAGAACGAGAAGCAATGGGCTTAAACTGCAGCAAGGGAGGTTTAGGTTGGACATTAGGAAAAAGTTCCTGTCAGGGTGGTGAAACACTGGAATAAATTGCCCAGGGAGGTTGTGGAATCCCCATCTCTGGAGATATTTAAGAGGAGGTTAGATAAATGTCTATCAGGGATGGTCTAGACAGTATTGGGTCCTGCCATGAGGGCAGGGGACTGGACTCGATGACTCTCGAGGTCCCTTCCAGTCCTAGTATTCTATGATTCTATGACTTAGGAGCTTAAGGGTCACTGGAAAGCAATGGGGACTCCTGCCCGTATGTGTCCATGTCTCCTTTAAAAATTGAGACTTCGAGCTTGTCTGGATGGGGAGTTATTTCTGGTTAATGGTCTCTGATTAGTTCCATGTGTAGACACCCTTATTCTGTCTGCACTAATCCACTTTGGTTAAGCTAATAGAAACAAGGTGCTTTTACACAAGTGTCTACACGTGGGATTAATCAGAGCGCCTGCTACACCTGGAATTAATCAGGGAAAGGTCATGGTGTAGACAAGCCCTCATGGGCCTAACTCACTTGGGTATCATTGAAATGCCCTTCTCCCAGTAGCAATTCCGTTAGTTAAGTGCAGCTTTTGAGAGCGAATAAAGTTTTTTTAAAGTTTTCACTCTACCTGAGTTGGGTTGGAAATTGGACCCGATACAAGGTCTTTTCCCTGGCTCGTCTCCTTTTATCAGCTTCTTCTTGGATTGCACCTCTCCAACTCCTCCCGTCCGCCCTGTCATGGATAAAACTGAGGGGGGTGATGGAATCTTCTCTAGGCAGATGTATTTGGGCTATTATTAGTCCTGGCACCAAATAAAGAAAAGCCAAAATTTTCCAGATGTCGGGACGTTTCTTCCGACAACTTTCGTTTATTACAGTCCTGACTACAGGAGCCAAGAGGTCATAAAGCTGGGGGCTGTACAAACACAAAGTAAGCCACCGTCTCTACCCCCAAAGAGCCTTTGATCAAAATAGGCAAAGAAAGGTATACTACCTTCATATTACAGATTCATAGAATCTCAGGCCAGAAGGGTCCACTTGGATCATCTGGACTGACTTCCTGCATAACAAAATTGTGGCAATAACACCCAGAGATATATATGGATGGAGAAAAGACCCAAGAACTGGAGAGACATAGGGGTAGGAGCTGTGTTCCCACAGAGAGATCCGGTACTGATGCATGGAGACTCACAACATTTGCTATGGCCGGCCGGCTGGCGTGCACACGAAGAGCATCTGTAGGTCTTCTGCAAATCTCCCGGCAACAAAGATATAAATAAAAACCTACGCACCTCAGGACTCCAGCCTCATTGCTGATAATTTGTGTTGCCCTTTTCCACAGGGGGACTTACTTCCATGTCAAGCTACTTATAGCTACATGGAAAGTTTGGGTTTTGTTGTGTATCTATTTTTTTCTTGGCAAGGAAGTAGGAAAAGCTCTACCACGTTAACGATTAATTCAAGGAATCACATCCTCACATATTGAACAAATAAATATAAAGCTAATATAAATAGGAAACCACTCTTGGAATCTGTCAGGCAGTGGACTTAGTATCTCAAGCTCCAAAGACGAAATGTCAGGCTATGGTTTGCAGATGCTCTTGCGGCAAGACCGCTCCAAGGGGTTGTTCCGCTAGATGTGGGCTTGTTCTGGTACAGAAACCTCTCCCTCCCCTTTCTCTTTAAAATTCGCTTGGAAATGCCTCATGAAAGCGGTGGCCAATCTTCAGCCCAAATATTTGTAGGCTTTTTTGAGGGTGGGCAAAAGTAGCCGAGGTGCTGAGTTCACAGCAATGTCTGCACATTTGGACCCGTTTTGGAAATTCTGGTGGGCCTGACACGTTTCTTTGCTCAGAAAGGAAGCTGAAAAGCCACTTCTGAAAATTCACTCTTGCAGGAAAAGAGGGGGAAGGAGACAGGGAAGGGACCGATTTTTGTTTTGTGTTTGTACAACACTTAGCACCATGGGGTCCCAGGCCATGACTGGAGTGCCACGTTGCTTCAATAATACAAATAATAACAAGGAAGTCTGAAAAAAGGTGTGTGGGAGGGAGTAATATTATCCCATTTTATAGCTGAGTAACTGAGGCAGGGAGAAATGAAGTATCGTACCTGGGATCACATCATAATTCGGTGTCAAACAAAGAAACTGATCCCTGAGGCAGGGCTGTAGTCAACTAGACTGATAAGTCATAGACCTTCTCTCAGGCCAGGTCTAGACTAGGGGCAAATTCAAAGGTACACAATTTGAGCTATATGAATAGCATAGCTGGAGTCAACATGTTCAACTTCCCATGGCATCCCCACTGTGGGGCGTTGATGGGAGAAACTCTCCCGTCGACTCCCCTTCCTCCTCACGACCCTGTGGAGTACCGGAGCACAATCAGTGGTCGATTTAGTGGGTCTTTACTAGACCTGCTCAAGCAACCCCTGGAAGATTGATCTCCGCATCGTCGATCTCCCAGTAAGTGTAGACTAGGCCTGACCCTCTGTTTCTCCAGTTGAGAAATGAAAACAATGCTATTTTGCTGCATCACGAAGCTCTTGTGAAAACCAGCTAAGGCACGTTGTGTGGGCGGGCCCACTCACAGTCCCTTGCAGGATCGAGAACTTCATTATTTGCATACGGGTGCAAATTCCCATTGCAGCCCGTCTCAGAGACAACGACAAGCTCAAAAGCCTTTAATTACAGCCTTGTGGTCTGTCTCTCGTTGCCTTGTGGGACAAAGGAAAGGAGCAGCCGGAGAGACTATTCCTGCTCCAGAATTCACAAGTGGGGGTTTTGGTGCCAAAATGTGTGTTTTGCATTATCGCCAAACCTCCCGGCAAATAATTTTCAGTTTCCCACAATTTCTCATTAAAAAAAAAACCTCCTGACTGCTCCGTATTGCACAAACCTAGGTGGTGGGCAGTGTGACACAAACTTTTCTCAGCTTGATTTTTTAGCATCCTCCTTGCGTCACCTTGCTCTGATGGCGAACAAGGAGAACGGAGTCCCTCACCTCGAACTCCTTTCAGTCTCTTGTAGAGAATGACTTTGTTGGGTCTCAGCCCAGTTGCTAGTGGACCAAATGACAGTGCCACAGCACCTCACCCCATCAAACGTTGCACCAGTTGCTGGAAAGCAGCCGAGAGGCCAAACTGCGATGGGAGCTCAGCTTGGCCAAAGCAGCAGGGAGTTTCTCAAAATAGAACCATGCGGTGTTAATGTCCCACCTTTCTGAGCAACATCCGGCAGTAGCAGCACCTGGAAACCATGTTCATCGCAGTATCCCCAGCCCAGTCAGGCGCAAGAAATCTGGGGAGTCCCTGAGATGTTCCTCATCTTGCAGAAGTGCCAACATGGACCCAACATTGGGAAGCTTCTTGTAAACCACAAGAGATGGTCCAAACGCAGACCCTGGTCCCTCCCCATCCCCACGTGGTGAGGAAGCTCATGTCCGGAACCCAACGTCATGGCTGGCCTCTCGTTTTATAATGGCAAAGAAGGTCAATTCCTTGACTGCTGAGCCCAGGCCAGGACTGAGGGTGACCTTGTGTGGGGACCTCGCCAGCACAGACCAAGAGGTAGACAACCAGAGACCCATAAGATCTGTCTGGATCTGGCAGTCTCGGTAAAGAATCCCCTTTCTATTTGTTACAGTTGAGTCCTTCTCTTTAGAAGGACGGGATTCTACAGTCGGTAGGACAGGTTTCTATTATGGCTTGAACCCAAATGCTCCCAAGTCCTGGAAAAGTCTCAGTGCAAATCCTGATCCAAACACGGTGGCTCCAACCCATCTCTGCTAACTGAACCCAAACTCTGAACACTTAGGGTATGGTAAGCCTGGGCCCTGAGTCAGGTTTGAACCCAAGCCCCCCTTCCGTCCACACACAAATTACCCTGACTCAGGTCAGCAAGCACCTAGGCTCTAGAACTATGAAAGAGGGGTACGGTCAGAGCCCGGCTGGCCTTTGGGCCCTGCCATTTTACAGTGTGGATTTAGGACAAGCCACAAAACTTGAGTCAGAAGGTCTGCAAAGGTCTCCTGCATTCACAGGCGTGTTGTGAGCAAGACACGAGAAGTCATTCTTTTGCTCTACTCTGCACCAATTAGGCCTCAGTTGGAGGATTGTGTCCAGTTCTGGGCACCACATTTCAAGAAAGATGTGGAGAAATTAGAGAAAGTCCAGAGAAGAGCAACAATGATGAAAGGTCTAGAAAACATGACCTGTGAGAAAACACTGAAAGAATTGGGTTGGTTTAGTTTAGAACAGAGAAGACGGAGAGGGGACATGATAGCAGCATTCAAGTACCTAAAAGGGTGTTACAAGGAGGAGGGAGATAAATTATTTTCTTTAACCTCTGAGGATAGGACAAGAAGCAATGGGCTTAAACTGCAACAATGGAGGTTTAGGTTGGACGTTAAGAAAACTTCCTACCTGTCAGGGTGGTTAAACACTGGAATAAGTTGCCTAGGGAGGTTGTGGAATCTCCATCACTGGAGATATTTAAGAGCAGGTTAAACAGACTCCTGTCAAGGATGAGCTTGATCCCGCTGTGAGGGCGAGGAACTAGACTCAATGACCTCTCGAGAACCCTTCTAGTTATAGAGTTCTGTGATTCTATCATTCCATGATGATGAGGGCTATGAAGAGGTTTGATGTGACATGCCTGGCATCTCAGTTTGATGTGACTTTCATGGGATCTTTCCGAGTAGTTGACACTGTGATCTGGTGAGGCTTAAGATAAAAGGGAGCAAAGAGTTTGTTGCAAGACTGAACGTTTCTGACTAGAGCCTCTCCCCCCTCCACTGAAAGATGTGACCATGGACTGTCTGGGCTACTCACCATATCTTTTCATACCAAGCTTTGCTTTGTTGTCCTGCTAACACAGAGGTTCGCCATTTGCTCGTATCTCAGCTTGTGGCCGTGTTGTTCGGAGCGGTCTGCTGAACAGGACAATCGCAGTCACTGTGCTCGTTGAACCATGGGGAGGGGTTGGCTAAATGCAAAGGAAAGAGAATAACTCCTGTTTCATGCCCAGGCCATCTGCTGTAGCAATTCCCGGTGTTTTCTTGAGTGTTCTCATAAGGCTCTCAACTTCTCCATGGGCTCGTGACCAGGGCGGAGAACGTTCTCGCTGTTTGAAAGCTAGCGATGCCACAAATTGAGTGAATTTCAAGCCTGAAAAGCAGGTACGTTGTCAGTTTTAATAAAGGCTGGAGGCTGACAATCTTGTCCCACCTGGGTATACACGTGCTGGCCGAAAAAGCAAGCCACTTTTTTGAAAGAGAGCACCCAGGCGGTCTGTACGCTTTCTTTCGAAAAAGCGCAGTTTGCATTCCATAGCGCCTTTTTTCGAAAGAGCACTTTTGAAAAAGAGTATTCTTCCTTGTAAAACGAGGTTTTCCACGCTCGAAAAATCCACGGCGTTCTTTCGAGTTCCTTTCGAAAGAACGCGGCAGTAGTCTAGATGCAGGGGAAGTTTTTTCGAAAAAACCCTGTAGTCTAGACACACTCTGAAGATTTATTCCTAATGTCCAACCTCAACCTCCCTTGCTGCAATTTAAGCCCATCGCTTCTTGTCCTATTCTCAGAGGCCAAGGAGAACAATTTGTCTCCCTCCTCCTTGTGACACCCTTTTGGATACCTGAAACCGCTATCATGTCTCTCAGCCTTCTCTTTTCCAAACTAAACAAGCCCAATTCTTTCAGCCTTCCTTCATAGGTCATGTTCTCTAGACCTTTCATCATTCTTGTTGCTCTTCTTTGGACCTTCTCCAATTTCTTCACCTCTTTCTTGAAATGCGGTGCCCAGAACTGGACACAGTACTCCAACTGAGGCCTAATCAGCGCAGAGTAGAGCGGAAGAATGACTTCTCATGTCGCTCACAACACTCCTGTGACTGCATCCCAGAATCAACACAGAATGGGCTCTCCATAAACACCATGAACACCTTTCGCCTCCAAGACCTGGTCCCATCAGACTGGGAAGAGTCTCTAACCCTAACCTCTGAAGGCTGCAGCAAGATGTTTTGGATCAGTCTCACTGCCAAACAGATGGCCTACAGCAGAGGGTCGAGAACGTACGGCCCAGGGGCCAGATGTGCCCCCTGGCTTGCCTGAATCCGGCCCCTAGGGCTCAGGGCTCTTCTCACTCCCCCAGCCTTGGGGAACCCGCCCTGGCACTCCAGCCCCTGCTGCCTTCCACCCGACTGATTTTTCTGTCGGGCAGTGGCCCCTGACCCCCAAAAAGGTTCCTCATCCCTGGTCTGCAGTCTCAGGGATCTGTTTCCAAGTGGGCCAAAGCCCGAATCACCTGATTAAATGTGAGGAGGCTTTAGCTGAGAAGTTCTAATGAGACGACAGGGCTTAGCTGTGCTGAGGGGGGGTCCGGGCTTCACTTCCTGGGGCTCTTTTCCAAATCCGGAGCTTTTTGCATATGGCAAGCAGCAGAGCCTAAGCAAATTTAAGCCCATTTTGGTGAAGGTCTCCTAGGAACCCACCACGTCACCTGTCCAAACTGCCAATGTGGCTTGATTCCACTTTCAACCCATCCTTGGGCTCAAACGCAACATGGACCCCTTTCACGCCGCAGTTTCTCAAGCCGCTGGGTTTGGGCGGCTGGGGGATTTTTTGGTGTTTGTTTCTCACACACGCTTGCTGCTCAGTTCCCAGGCTCAGAAATCCTTGCAGCTCACTTGCCAGAAAGTTTTAGATCGAGAGCAAGTCAGTAGCTGCGTTGTTTTTTTTTTGTTTTGTTTTTTCCTTCCCTATCTTTTTAAGTGGTTGTTTTCATTTTAAAAGGACAAATACATTTAAAGGCATAAAGCCAGGCGCTGGTTTTAATTTCTAAGAGGAGGGAAAACCATCGAAAATCACTAACAGGTTTTTTTCCCCCCAGTCTCACAACTTAAAGTGATCCAGGATGATTTTATTTTTGAGGATGAACAGAGAAGGCTTTTTAGGGTAGGCAGGTTGGCAGCAATATTCCCTCTAATTTTTTCCATTTGTGCATGGAATAAATTTTGCTACATGCACTGGGCATATGCAGATGTGTACCACCATATAAACATATGTTGCTGGATGTTGGAGCTCTGCTAGGCCACTGGGCAGCACCTGAATCTCTCTTGTGATGCTGCCCAAGCGCTCAGCTTACGGGGTACACTGGTTGG
Source organism: Pelodiscus sinensis (assembly GCF_049634645.1). Classification (NCBI taxonomy): domain Eukaryota; kingdom Metazoa; phylum Chordata; order Testudines; family Trionychidae; genus Pelodiscus; species Pelodiscus sinensis. Next base: position 2,197,933 of record NC_134717.1, read on the forward strand.
CAGTACCCGGTGTATCATGACTTGAATGCATTCTCATCCATGCTAGCAGCTGTCAATTTGGCTCAGAATGTTACATTTCCATGAAGTGTTCCCTTTTCTCATTGGCTTCCCTTGTGAAATTAACAAGGAATGCGCTGGGCCGAAACCAAGAAGCTCTGTCTCCCGGCACTTTGCTAGATTTCATATCTGGAAAGGAAATTTGAAGCTTTGGGCCCATCTCTGAAATTAACATCGTAAAACTCATTTGCCTGGCTCTAGACTTTACACCTGGATTTTTGGCCCAGAGGTTGTGGGGATTTTTTTTTTTTTTTTAGTTATTATTTCCATAATTTTTTCAATTGGCTTGTGGCTGACACATCTCTCTGCCTCCAGCTAAATGCAGCCTGAGTCATTGGTTTATGGCTTTCTACGCCCTTGGTTGGTGTTTAATAGGGAGCATGTTTAAAACAAACAGAAGGAAGTTTTTCTTCATGCAGCTCATAGTCAACCTGTGGAACTCCTTGCTAGAGGATGTTGTGAAGATCAGGATTTTAACATTCTGAGTATGAAAAGTATCCCTTTCCTCTGTTTGAAAGAATCTGGGAATGGGCGACAGGAGAGGGATCACTTGATGATTCTCTGTTCTGTTCACTCCCCCTGGGACATCTGGCATTGGCCACTGTCGGCAGACAGGATACAGGGCTAGATGGATCTTTGGTCTGACCCAGTCTGGCCGTTCTTATGTTCTTATGATGAGACCATTTAAAAGGGGAGGAGATTGACTCGAAAGGGGGAATTGGAAATAGAAATGAGTGAGTCAGAGATCAATATGGTTGCGCCTTCTGATGCGAGTAGTTAGCCACATCCAGGGATCTGTAGGTTGTCTCCATTATAAAGTAACAAGGAGTCCTATGGCACCTAAGGGTATGTCTACACTACCCCGCTAGTTCGAACTAGTGGGGTAATGTAGGCATACCGCACTTGCAAATGAAGCCCGGGATTTGAATTTCCCGGGCTTCATTTGCATAAGCTGGGCGCCGCCATTTTTAAATCCCGGCTGGTTCGAACCCCGTGCCGCGCGGCTACACGTGGCATGAACTAGGTAGTTCGGACTAGGCTTCCTAGTTCGAACTACCGTTACTCCTCATTCCACGAGGAGTAACGGTAGTTCGAACTAGGAAGCCTAGTCCGAACTACCTAGTTCGTGCCGCGTGTAGCCGTGCGGCACGGGGTTCGAACCAGCCGGGATTTAAAAATGGCGGCGCCCGGCTTATGCAAATGAAGCCCGGGAAATTCAAATCCCGGGCTTCATTTGCAAGTGCGGTATGCCTACATTACCCCGTAGTTCGAACTAGCGGGGTAGTGTAGACATACCCTTAGAGACTAACAAAAACAGATACAGTATCATGAGCTTTTGTGGGTAAAACCCACTTCCTCAGATGAAGTGGGGAGAGATAACAGGAACCCAGAACTTATAACGGAAAAAGAAAGGGAAAAGGAAAAGGCACTTGTCAATTGTAGTGCCTATGCTAATAAGGCTAATGAAATGGACTGCAATTGTCCCTCCCTTAGCACTGGATGGAAAAAGGAGGTGTTAAATGCATGGAAAGCTGACTTTATAAGGCGACATCCCATTAATGTCTTGGTTCAAGCCCAGGGAACAAAGACATTGAAATCAAACAGCAGGACAGGTGGGTTTTGCTCTGAGTTCCACGCCCATCAGCCAGCACTCCGCCCCTAAGTTCCCTCACTGGGTTTTTCTCTGGGCCACACACTCAGTGCTTGTTTCCTGAGCCAGGTCTTACCTGTGATTGTTCTGAGAGGTGCCGTGTGGTCCTGTTAGGGTGGATGCTGCTATTGTTTCTGAAAGGCGCTTAACTGGTTAGTACAAGTGATCTAGACAGGCCAATGGTTACATGAGTTTCTCAGTGGCATTTCTCTCCACCCACAACCGTGCTGCGCCTGAAAGGGGTCCCTTATATTTCCAAGGCTCGGTCTCAATTTAGTAACCTTATTTCAGAAGTTTGACTCTACAAACCAAACTTCCCCAGGGCAGAACAAGGAAATGGCGGAGAATAAAGTCTTCCAGCCGGACGGTCTGCTTACATCCTAGCATCAGAGTGGACAGCCCAACGGATGTAGCCCTGACTCCAGACACCCATAAGCGCACTGTTGCTAATTGTTGCAGAGAGTGGGAGTGTAGAAGAGCTAAGAGGTCACTGGCCCTTTAAGGGGTTAAAACCCAGCCCGGGAGAGGGGTGGAGCAGTGGAGCTGTGGAGGCAGCAGGTGTAGCAGATATTAGCCAATTACGGCTCAGCTGAGGGCAGTATAAATAACGGCTCCTGGAGGGGAAGACAGAGACTCACTCTTGCTCCTGCTGGGGAGCAGAAGGGACCTAGTTGCCAGGGAAGCTGGAGGCTTCCTGAGACAGAGCAGGGCAGGGCAGGGCAGGGCAGGGCAGGGCAGGGGAAGCTCTGGCCAGGCGAGCTGCAGGGCTACAAGCAAGGCCTGAGAGTATTAGGGCTGCAGGGAGGCTGCCAGGGGAGGCAAAGGCAGCAGGTCCGCACCCTCTTGCCAATGGGCACCACATTTCAAAAAAGATGTGGAGAAATTGGAGAGGGTCCAGAGAAGAGCAACAAGAATGATGAAAGGTCTAGAGAACATGCCCTATGGGGGAAAGGATTGGGTTTGTTTAGTTTAGCAAGTCCCAGAGGGAACCCACCTGGAGAGAGGAAAAAGGAGGCGAAGGATTTGTTGGGCCAGTGGGAACAGAGGGCATCTACAGAGGAAGTGCGAGGGCCCAGGGATTGGGGTCATCATTAGCCCCGGGGCAGGGGCTGAACCAGAGAGGAACCGAGTAAGGCCCAAGGCCAGGAAGAGGCAAGGGGCCTGCTTCTTGTGCCATGCGAAGAGGCATTGTCCCCAGAAGAGACAGGAGTCAGGGGTGCCTGAGGAGCCAGAGAGCTCAAAGGCAGGCACAGTCAATGCTGCGGTGAGGCAGTGGTCGAGCTGCCTGAGAGCCACCCTAGGGAGGTGGCCGATAAATTGTCTGGGATGGAGAGGGCCCAGGCATAGAAGGAGACGCAGACGGTAGTGGGCCAGGTCACAGTATGGACTCAGACCGTGAAGAAGGCGTGTCCAGAAGACTGCCCTGCGTGTGTGGTTCCCCAGGTATGGCAGAGGCCTACAGCATGGATGTGGCCTGGCTGTACGGGGAGGGGATGGTGGAGAACAATCGCCTTCACGAGAAGTTGAGGGAAACGGAGAAGAAGCCAGGGGCTCTAGAGGGGCACAGGCGACTGGTGCAGGCTACAAAACCCTCCTCCTCTCAGGGGCGGTGAACTTAAGGAGGGGTGTATGTGACGGGGCGTCTGCCCTGCAACACCCTGCCTCTGCGAGTGGGGTGGAGCCGTGGTGGCAGCAGGTGTAGCAGATATTAGCCAATTAGGACTCAACTGAGGGCAGTATAAATAACGGCTCCTGGAGGGGAAGACAGAGACTCACTCTTGCTCCAGCTGGGGAGCAGGAGGCTTCCTGAGACAGCAGGGCTGGGGAAAGGCAGGCAGAGCTGGGGAGCTCTGGTCAGGAAAACTCCCAGGCTGAGGCCTCGCTCTGAAGGCCTGAGGTACTAGGTCTGCAGAGAGGCTGCCAGGGGAGGGGATGCACGGCCATTTCAGGCGGTAGCTTGGCCCCTGAGCTAAGGGGCTAGATGCCGACTGGCAGTGGGTCACTGAGGCAAGGTGGGCTTGGGGGTTCCCAGGAGGAGAGGACCGCAGAGTGTGGGGGCGCTGCGGCAGGGCAGGACCCAGAGGGGAGGGACTGGAGGAGACATGGGTTCTAGTACACACTGGTGGAGAAAAACAGGTAACGATGGGCGAGCCCCCAGCTGAAGAGGGCATGCGCCAGCATTGAAAAGCAAAATCCCAGAGTGTCCAGCAGGAGGTGCCCATGGTGGTGAGGCCCGGCCTGTTCCAGGGTGTCACAAGGAGGAGGGAGTCAAATTGTTCTCCTTGACCTCTGATAATAGGACTTGCAGCAATGGGCTTAAACTGCAGCAAGGGAGGTTTAGGTGGGACATGAGGAAAAACTTCCTACCTGTCTGGGTGGTGAAACACTGGAATAAGTTGCCTAGGGAGGTTGTGGAATCTCCATCCCTGGAGATATTTAAGAGCAGGTTAGACAGACACCTGTCAGGGATGATCTAGATGGTGTTTGATTCTGCCATGAGGGCAGGGGACTGGACTCGATGACGCCTTGAGGTCCCTTCCAGTTTTATTCTGAGTCTATAATTCTGTGACTCTCCACTTGTTTTGACAGTACAGTGCTGACCTGTGCAGCTACCGCTGGCAATGGGGATGCTGCTCCCTCAGGCATAGTAGCAAATGCCAGCTCGCTGTGCTCCAGACAGAAACTGCTACTCAGTGCCTTCTGCCAGGCCTCGTGTTTTGCTGTCCGTAATGACTGGCTGTTCTGCTGTATGGCAGTGCCAGCCCTGCGTTTCCCTGCCACGGAAATTCCTAGTGGTTAAAGGAACTTGGGAGACAGGACTCTAGGCTGAAACTGTAGCCACAGCCAAGCTACAGATCCTGGATCCAAATTTCCCCCAAGACCGGATCCTGGGTTCTGTTTCAGCCTTATTATGCATGTTGCTCTTTAACTGCCTCCCAGCATTCGGTTTTCAGGAGGGATGAGTCTTACTTGAGAGGCCAGAGAGCAACAAAGAACAAACACAAAATCTCTGTGAAGGAGGGAGAGCCGAGTGCATGTGTCTCGCACTGTGGTGTTCTGTGGCCGAACGGCACCCCAAACTGGCAGCTGCTTCCCCGCCACCCCGGCCACAGATAGGGCAATGCCTTGAACGGCGAATGGGGTGCCTCACAGAGAACAGAAAGGCAGCGTCGTCTTTCGGCAACAACAGAAAGTGGCGAGTTCATTAGTCATTGAGTACACTGCACTTTGAGAGCCGCATGTGAAAAAAGAGCTATAGAACTGCTAACTCATTTTGGGAGAGACTCGGGGAAGGCTCTGCCCCGTACTCTGCCCCCTTTATCTTCATTTTCTAGCTATTCCCTGGTCTACACTAAGGAGTTATTTCGAAATAACCCCTCTTAAGTCGAATTTATACACCGAGCGTTCACACTACCAAGCCTGTTATTTCAAAATCTGGACTCCTGCTTTCTTTGAGGAATAATGCTAATTTCAAAAAAGTTATTTCAAAATAATATTAGTGAACGCACTGCTGCTGCTATTTCAAAATAACTGCTCCCCAGAGTCATTCAAACTAATTACTGCCCAGTGCTTCCTGGGGCTCTACGTCAAGGTAGTGTGTCCACATGAACAGAACCTGCCTTGGACTAATTTTGAGGCTTCCCTGTAAGGTGGACACACTAGTTTGATTTTGTAAAATTGGGCGTTAAGTCCAATGTAGTTATTTTGAAATCGTTTCCTACGGTAGATATGCCCATCAGGCCCATTTGTGAAGGTTCAACACTTCTCCGCAGCGAATTAAATCCTTTTGTAAGACACCCATGCATCTAAATGTTGGGTCTTCCAACCTTTCTCTCAGCATCCCCACCCCCACCCTCCATTTCTAAGTCTACCACTCTGTTTCTCATTCTTCTGGTCGTCTTTTCACATGCAGAACCCACATAAGCCTGGACTCCCTGGCTGTGTCTAGACTGCATCCCTTTTCCGTAAAAGGGATGCAAATTAGACACATCGCAATTGCAAACGACGCGGGGATTTAAATCCCCCCCGCTTCATTTGCATAAACATGGCTGCCGCTTTTTTCCGGCTCAGAGCTTTGCTAGAAAAAAGCACCAGTCTAGATGGGGATCTTTCGGAAAATAAAGCCTTTTCCGAAAAATCCCTTATTCTTCTTAAAAAAAGGAATAAGGGATCTCCCACAGAGGGAGGGAACACAACCGGGAATCATCACGTGATCTCTCTCCTGTCATTCATTCCCAGCCCCCGAAAAACAGAGTCTAGGGCCACCATCCCTGCCCACCCTGGTTAATAGCCATTGATGGACCTATCTTCCATAACTTTTTCTAGCTCTTTTTTTAACCCTGTTATAGTCTTGGCCTTCGCAACATCCTCTGGCAAGGAGTTCCACAGCTTGACTGTGCATTGTGTGATGAGATACTTCCTTTTGTTTGTTTTAAACCTGCTGCCCTGAGTTCTTACGTTATGAGTAAATAGAACTTCTTTATCTACTTTCTCTACATCAGTCGTAATTGTATAGGCCTCTATTATATCCCCCTTAATCATCTCTTTTCCAAGATGAAAAGTCCCAGTCTTATTAATTTCTCCTCAGATGAAAGCCATTCCATACCCCTAATCATTTTTGTTGCCCTTTTCTGAACTGTTTCCAATTCCAATATATCATTTTTGAGATAGGGCAAGTACATCCACACATGGTATTCAAGATGTGGGCATACCATGGATTTGTATACAGGCACTAAGATATTTTCTGTTGTATTCTCTCTCATATTGTACATGTCCTGGATCAGTTTGATATAGTCTTCAGGCATCTGCTTCATTCTCATACACCATCAGAGGGCTTGTCTCGAAACATGGTCACAGGACTTCTCAAGAATGAAGAAAACGTTGTGCTGAGTTTTCCACGTTTCTCTATATTTTTCCACACACAATCTCAATGCAGAGAGCAATGACTTTAGTTCTCTTATCACTAGTCTTTATGAGTCTATGTATTTCATCCTCACTCTCTTTGGTTTCAAGATAAGCATACCAGTCTTCCATGGTTTTAGCTTTAGTGGCTGCCCCCTGTTTCTTTGCTCTCTTTTGGGCTATTTTATACTCTTGAAAACCCTGCTGTCGGAGCATGGGTGGACAAAGTACTGCAGAAAGGGATCTGGGGGTCATAGTGGACCACAAGCTAAATAGGAGTCACCAGTGTGACGCTGTTGCAAAAAACCCAAATATGATTCTGGGCTGCATTAACAGGTGTGTTGTGAGCAAGACACGAGAAGTCATTCTTCCGCTCTACTCTGTGCTGGTTAGGCCTCAGTTGGAGGATTGTGTCCAGTTCTGGGTGCCACATTTCAAGAAAGATGTGGAGAAATTGGAGAAGGTCCAGAGAAGAGCAACAAGAATGATTAAAGGTCTAGAGAATACGAACTATGAGGGAAGACTGAAAGAATTGGGCTTTTTTAGTTTTAAAAATAGAAGACTGAGAGGGGACATGATAGCGGTTTTCAGGTATCTAAAAGAGTGTCATAAGGAGGAGGGAGAAAAAATGTTCTGTTTGGCCTCTGAGGATAGGACGAGAAGCAATGAGCTTAAACCTCCGCATGGGAGGTTTAGGTTGGACATGAGGAAAAACTTCCTACCTGTCAGGGTGGTTAAACACTGGAATAAGTTGTCTAGGGAGGTTGTGGAATCTCCATCTCTGGAGATATTTAAGAGCACGTTGGATAGGCATCTGTGAGGGATGATCTAGACGGTGCTTGGTCCTGCCGTGAGGGCAGGGGACTGGACTCGAGGACCTCTCGAAGTCCCTTCTAGTCCTAGTGTTCTAGGATTCTATGAATGTTTAAATTGCTTTTTTCTTTTCTCTCACGGTTTCTCGAACAGCTTCATTCCATCACCAGATGTCCTGTGTTTCACCAGGCAGGCTTTTTGCACATTCTTGAAACTGAGTTGCAATCTGATTCCATCATTATTTCACATTTTCTTTTAGCCCTTCTAAAGAGATCTTCTCCAACACTTTCCTTTTCAACTCCTTGCTAACTTCCCTCAGCACCCACCACCTGGTTTTTCTATGGCTTTTGCCCTTTGCTTCTCATGTACGATATGTATCCATAGTCAAGATACAGCATTCTGTGTTGAGTCGCAATGCCTCAGCTGGGAGGACCTTATAGTACTCATGTTCTGCGCAGCTCAGTTCATTAGGAAGTAATCCATCTGCACCCTTATATTACCACTCTTAGAGGTAACTAGATGTTCTTCATTCCTTAGAACAAATGCATAAACAACTACCAAATCATATGCGGAATAATTTCCCTTCCTTATTCTCCTGTCCATATGCCTGGCTCCCATGCTACCTTTGGAAGCATTTGCTGTCTTTCTTCACATGACCATTCAGCTCCAGTGCTAACTCCTTCATTATCACTTTCTGTACCACAGTCACCGTTTTTTGGGGTGTGGAAAACCCCTTTTTCCTGATCAGGTCCCCGGAGGGGGCCATTTTCAAGAGCTGGCTGAACCAAAACGATCCTGTTGCGTATTCAATCCGCAACCGCTACACATTCCCTCATCCCTGTGCCTGAAATCCTGCCAGCACCGTTGAACATGCCATTGAGTACAAGTGCATCGCCTTCTCCAATATCACTTGCCTTTGCTCCTTTCCGTTGGGTCTCTTGAACGCAGGCGATCTTTCATTAACACCTGAGCCCACATCGCCCTTTCCCCAGTTAATATCTCTGGCTGTGTCTAGACTGCAGGGTTTTTTCGAAAAAAGTAGCCTTTTTTCGAAAAAACTTCACCTACCTCTAGACTACAGCCGCGTTCTTTCAAAATTAAATCGAAAGAACGCAGCTTTTTTTTTGACAATGGTACTCCTCATTTCACGAGGAAGAACGCCTTTTTTTGAAAGTGCTCTTTCGAAAAAAGGCGTTCTTGAATGCAAACAGGGCTTTTTCGAAAGAGAGCATCCAGACTGCCTGGGTGCTCTCTTTTGAAAAAGCAGCTTGCTTTTTCGAAAGTACTGCTTGCAGTCTAGATGTTCTTTTTCGAAAGAGGCTTGCAGTCTAGACATAGCCTCTGTGTTTGTGTCGTCTTTTGGGGGCTCACTTCCTTGACTGCATCTGTCCAGGCTGACAAAGAAGCCCTTGTCGGTGCACTATGACAAGGGAGCTATTTTTCACATCTGTGAAACACCTCGTTTTCACGCCGGGTGCATAAAGGGCTCATTTCGTGAACTTCTTTGGCAACGTTTTACAGCTGCCTGCCCGTCCGACCCCACCCTCTTCCTTTTTCAGCTGAGCTTGGGACCGATTATGGTGGGTGTGACGATGCAGTCGGGGTTCCCCTGTTCCTGCACCCCCATAGCAGCAAGAACAGACTCCGCCGGGCGTAGAATAGAGAGGGGTTGATTGTTCCTTCAGGATACAGCCCAGCTCTCATTTGATGTGGCTACAGGAGCCAGGGCCAGGATGCCTGAGACCCTAGGGCCTAAGGATGCCTGACCCCAGCTTAGCCTCATCTCTCCATGCTTCCCAGACAGCCACTGCCTGCCTCCCAGGCCTGCCTCCCAGGCCTGCCCCCCAGCCAGGTGCTGGTCTCCACCTTCCTCCCTTTGTCTCTCTCCCTGGGAGGCTGAACCTGGGTGTCTGGGTTAATCCACATTTAGGAGAGTCAGTGGGAATCTCCCATCCCAGCGCAGGGGGATCCCGGGTCACAGAGCAGACAGCCCCCCACTAGGCCTCAGGGGGGTTGCTCTGCCCCCTTTATGCTGGGTGAGAAGGCTGAGGTGGCACACTGAACCCGTAACGGCCCCGGTCCAGAGCAGGGGAGGTTCTCCTAGCACAGGCATGGAAGAAGACAGCCAGCTGAGTGTGTTGGGTCCTAGCGCAGAGAGAGAGGCAGAAGTGGGGTGGGGCCAGAGTAGGCGGTCAGGTGCCTCTGTCTCGATTTCCACTGGAATGGGAGACCACAAAGCCACCTTGGGGGTCTGAGCGCTCTGCGGTGTCTCGGAGAGCAGGGAGGAGGGTCTCAAACTTCATTGCGCCGTGACCCGCTTCTGACAACAGAAGTCACTCCATGACCCACGCCTGAGCCCACCCACGCCCCCCTGCCTGGGGGCAGGGCAAAGCCCAAGCCCCATCACTCCTGGCAGAGGGGCTAACAGTGAAGCTGAAGGGTTACGTCTCAGCAGGGTCCCGGTCACCTGAACGCCACCGTCCAGGGCTGAGCCTCGAGCTTTGGCTTCGACCCTGAGCAGCGAGGCTCGGACGTTAGGAGCAAGGTGGGGGGGAGGGAGGGGTGGCTTTGTGCTCCAGGAAGGGGGCGGAGTCTCAGGCAGAAGGGGTGGGGCCAGAGCAGCCATCCCGCAGCACCACGTGGACTGATACGCTTCCCCTCCCCCGCCCCAACAGCCCTACGAGCTGCCCGGAGCGCGCCACGGCGGTGCTCCGGCGGCCATTTAAAGAGGCAGGGGCTCCGGGCCATTATGAAACATCTGGACTTGGGGCAACTGCCCTCTTTGTCCCTCCCCCCATCAACGGGTCTACCTGCACCCCAGCAAGTCTAAGTCGGCCCTAGGGCCACAGTCTGAGAATTGCTGTCTTAGAGGTGTGCGGTGCGCCCCCAGTCACTGAGGTACTTAGAGACCAACTAGCCTTCTAACCTGGATAACCCCCAACCCAGGCCTACACACTCAGCCCCTCCCTGCTATTTTCCTGGTCACGCCTGGTCAACGTTTTCCTGGTCAACGTCTGCTCAAGCCAACTCCCAGGCCAGCCGCTCAGCGGGCACCTAGCGCTGGGGTATGGCGATGCGTTTGACAATGAACCCATATCCTCTCCCCGAGGTGGGAGGGAAGTTTGCTTGTACGTTACCAAAACAACCAAGGAAGCAACCTCCTGAGAAAGTCCGGGGTTGTTTTAATGGGCTCTTGGCAAGGGCTGGCCCATCAAACGACATAACCAGACCCTCCCAGCCAACCCGCTGTAATGAGGAAAACGCCTGCCTTCCACAACTGCTAATGTCATAAAGGGCAATTTTATGGCAAAATCTCAGAAAAGACCCAAAAAACCCTCAATTTTAAAATGGAGCCAAAGACGTCTGCAGGAACCTGCCGTTGCCAATTATTTTAACAGCTCCAACCTGTTTCCCCAGCAGAAAAGCTTCCTCCCCCCTTTCTTCATCCCTGGGGACCAACACAGTTCTGATTAGCTCTTCAGAAGGGAAGGAAACGCAACCCGAGTTTTAGAAAGTCAGGCTGTTCATGTGTCCTAAGAAAAGCACCGGCCACGGCGGCGATGAAAGATCGAACAGGTGCTGCATGACTCTAGGCAGCGGCCGTCCAAGCCAGGCGGGGTCCAACTACTGTTCACAAAAGGATGCTTTATTCCCCTCCAGCAGCACCTTCCTCTGTCTGTGTTCATGCAAGGCGGGCCAAGGGGCTGGGTTTCCGGGACCTAGAGCCCCGACATATGTCAAGAGCCATGCTAAGCTGCTGTTCACTACTAAGTCAAACCCTACATTCCTGTCCAGACAGCTACTTCTCTTACGAGGCCTACAAGCCCTGGTCTACATTTGGGCTTTATTTCGAAATAACCCCCCCGCAGATCAAATTAATAAGCAGCACGTCCACACGACCAAGCCCATTATTTCGAAATACCGGGCCGCTTATTGTGAAATCTGTCGTCCTGCTTTCCTCGGGGAATAGCGCTGATTCCAAAATCGTTATTTCGAAATAGCAGCAGTGCGGACGCTCCGGTGCCACTATTTCGAAATAACGACTTCCCAGAGTCATTCGAACGAATTGGTCCCCAGTGCTTTCTGGGGCTCTACGTCTGAGGTAGAGCGTCGCCATGAACGGAGCCTGCCTCAGACTGATTGTGAGGCTTCCCCGTCGTGAGGACACGCCATTTCAATTTTGGTCTTTTGTGAATTATTAAATCCATTTTAGTTATTTCACAATAGTTTCCTAGTGTAGACAAGCCCCCAAAAATTTAGTTCATTAAGTAGGAGGGAAGTGGGTGGGTGGGGGTGTTCATGTATTAAACAAGACATGAGCTTCTAAAATGCCGGGGGGGGGGGGTTCTGCCCCCCCTCATGTGTTTGGAAAGTATTGCCTCAGGAGGGAGAATTAACTTAGGGGCATAGCTAAGGAGTCATGAGACTGAAGTCTTTCATAGCAAACTTATTGCAGGGATGGGAAACTTTTTTTGCGTCGGCAGCTGCTGACCCACAGAACAATCAGTCGGGGGCTTCTCAAAAGTGAGACGTAAAAAACTAAACCAAACCAAACAAACCTCACTGGCGTAGCCCCCGACTGATATGCAGAAAGACACTCCTCATAGTCTCCTTGCACATCAGAGCCTTGGGGGGCCCGGGCTCATAGATTTTGTGGGCCCCTCCCAGGCTCCAGGGAGAATCCAAAAATGAGGGGTTCAGTGTATGAGAGGGGGTTGCCAGGAAGTGGGTGTGAGGTGTGGGGGTGCAGCAGCATGTTGGGGTGGGGAAGGCCAGCACTGGCTCCCTGATCCTGGGGGGGGGGATCCCTGAGCCTTGGGGGGCCAGATCCAGGCCAGCCAAAAGCCAGTTTCATCCTCCAGGCCATATGTTCCCCCCTCCGGCTTTAGAGAATACTCTGTCCTCTAAATAGCTGCCAGTAGTAGATGGGCTATTTGTGGGAAATTCATGCATCAGACCTTGCATCGCCCCTTGTATATTGTTGACTGCAGCAGGGGCATTCTTCTCCCCAGGGAGAGAGGTGCACTGTGTTTGATCCCACACACACGCCATAGCCGGTCACCAGACAGAGGTGACACAAGGGGGCGAGAAAGGCAAAGCTGCACTCCTTACTGGGCCTGATGATGAAAGCATCAGAACCACGTCACATCTAGGGTGGGCCTTTTATTGTCCAATTGTTATTGTCCTAAAAACAACCTCCCCAGCTAGCTCCAGCAGTCAGCAGGTTTCCTCATGAAAACGTGTTTGGTATCTGGACAGGAAGAAGGAAATACCCCTTTTAAGGAACACAGTCCCCCACGTCGCCACCTCCCCATGCTTTTTGCTTCCCTCTTTTGAGGAACATGCCCGGAACAAGGTGTAACGACACTCGTTTCCTCTGTCGTCATGGTTTTGTGTGCCTCAAGCAAGGGCACCAATCAGACGTCAGCGCTGTGTCAGCACAGGGGCGGGGGCGGGGTAACGTTGACATGGGATGCCCGCATGATGTCGGGACACGATGCCGCAATGTCATTGTGTTGCCCCGCCGGGTTGCTCTGCTCTGGTTTGGAACATTCTTTTTCTTTCCAGAGCTGCAGAGGGCAGAGAAGACCCCCTGGAAAGCTATACAACCATCCAAAGGATCATGAAATAAGGCCAGGAGATCTTTATGAGCTGAAAGAGGCAGATGAATCTTCCCCGGGAGGACAAAGAGAAGCAGAAGACGTGGGGTCAAAGTTTTGTTCATAGATTCATAGACTCCTAGGGCTAGACAAGACCTCAGGAGTCATCCGGTGTGTCTAGACTACAGGGTTTTGTCGACAAAAGTGGACTTTTGTCGACAAAACGATACCTGCGTCCACACTGCCTTTGAGTTATGTCGACATAATGTCGACAAAACTCAGCAGTTTTGTCAACGTATGTAAACCTCATTCTACGAGGAATAACGCCTTTTGTCGACAGAGTTCTGTCGATAGAAGGCATTATTGCATCTACACTGTCCTTTGTGTCCACACTGTTATGTCGACAAAGCGGCTTGCTTTGTCAACAGAACTGGATGTAGTCTAGACGCTCTTTGTCAACAGAAGCTTTGTCGACAGTATCCGTCGACAAAACTTCTGTCGACAAAACCCTGTAGTCTAGACGTACCTGATGGGTCCAGCTCCCTGCCCAAGGCAGGACCAACCCCAACTCAATCAGCCCAGCCAGGGCTTGTCAAGCCGGGACTTCAAAACCTCCCTGACTTACTTGCCCCTAAAGAATCGTTCCAAATTACCCCACTGTAACCATGCTCTGTCGCAGTGGTCCAGGCAGCTCTTTTTAGCTCTTTGCCTTGCCTCATGCCACGACTGGGTCCGATTGCCCACTAAGCAACCGTTAGTGGCATTTTTGGAGGGTCCATAATGATAAGATGGGCTTAGAGCAGGGATTCTCGAAGTGGGGTCAGATCGCCTTGCAGGTGGGCTGCGGGCTTGGGGTGCACCTCCCACTGCACTGGTGCTTCCGCCCCATGCCTCCTTCCCCGCAAGGTGGGAGCACCAGTGCCGGCTTCCCGCTGCAGGGGGGTCGGGTGAGCCAGTTTGATCATGCTTGCGGGAGAAGGAAGCGATTATTTTCAGGCATAACGGCGTTGCACAAGAGGGGTTTTCTTGCGCAAGAAGGGGCAGTGTAGACAGCTCCTTCTGGCGCAAGAGCCTCTTCTGCAAAAATGGCGACACATTCAGTATGCAAATGAGGGTCTGCGATATTCAACGCTTAGCCTAATTGCTCGTGCAAGAAGCCACGAGTGTAGACATAGCCCTAGTGTAGGATAGGGCTAAGGATTACTCACTGTTTTTAAAGTTACAGACGACCCCTCTGAGGCTTGCTTACATTTTAATTTCACCACATGGTTTCCCCCCATCCCTAACAGGCTCAATTAACTCTCATGGGCTTCCTGTCTCAAGGTCGGATGCATTTAGCTACACATTTCCCACAAAGCAACCCATCTACCCGGACGGCTATTTACAGGAGAGAGTATTCTCTAAAGTAGGTTCTCAACATCTGTTGCCTAATCCGCTCGGCACAAACCTGTCCCACTGCCCTCTAGGTATTTGCACACCCTCGCTGGGATATCTGAGGACCATGTGGCATAACGGCATTGCGCAAGAGGGGTTTTCTTGCACAAGAAGGAGCAGTGTAGACAGCTTCCCGAGACAGAGCAGGGCTGGGGAAAGGCAGGCAGAGCTGGGGAGCTCTGGCCAGGCAAGCTCCCAGGCTGCAGGGCCTGAAGTGCTAAGGGACACAGCCAGGAGAGCAGAAGGCAGCAGGTCCACACCCTCTGGCCAATGAGGAGCGGCCATTGCAGACGGCAGTTTGCCCATGAGGCAGGGGTAAATGCTGACTGGCAGTGGGTCACTGAGGCAAGGTGGGCGTTGGGGATTCCCTGAGGGGGAGGACCCCAGAGTGTGGGGGGCACTGAGTAGGGCAGGACCCAGAAGGGAGGACGCCATGATCTGAGAGGGGCGTGGGTCCTAATACACAGCGATGGAGACTAAAAGGTAACAGCACGTGTGACACCCGCCGAAAAGACTCAATAGCTCATCCCCAGGGGGACCAATAGGAGATGCCGCAGGGGTAAGTCACTTAACCCAGCTACACCCCACTTACGTTGAATCAATACGCAGAGCGTCCACTGTACCATGCCCGTTATTTTGAAAAGAAGGGAGAGAGAGAGAGACGTACCTGTCAGTTGTAGTGCAGATGCTAATGAGGCTAATTTATGGGGAACTTCCAGCCCACTCATTAGCTTTTGATGTCAAGGTGGTGTTAAGCGTATGGAAGGTTGGTTTTATAATGTAAACATTCACCCACATTTTGAATCAAATTTTCCTGGAGATTTGAAAAAAGTCAGTTTAAAAAAAAAATTGTTTGTGGTGCTATTGTCCAGAAACACTCAGGAGAAAACAGCACTTAGATGCCATGTCTCAAGTGATTTCTAGCCTGATCGCCTAACCAAGTAATGTTGGGGTACGTCTAAACTACATTCCTCCGTGTAGATTAGACAGATCGGCAGAGGGAAATGAAGTCGCGATTAAAATAATCGCGGCTTCATTTAAATTTAAATGGCTGCCCCGCTCTGCCGATCAGCTGTTTGTTGGCAGATCGGAGCAGTCTGGACGCGCCGCGTCGACAAAGAAGCCTTTCTTGATCGGCACAGGTATGCCTCGTGAAACCAGGTTTACCTGTGCCGATCAAGAAAGGCTTCTTTGTCGACGTGGCGCGTCCAGACTGCCCCGATCTGCCGACAAACAGCTGATCGGCAGAGCGGGGCAGCCATTTAAATTTAAATGAAGCCGCGATTATTTTAATCACGGCTTCATTTCCCTCTGCCGATCTGTCTAATCTACATGCCTCCGTCGATGGAGGCATATAGTCTAGACACACCCTTGGAGTGTACATAAGAACAGGCAGACTGGATCAGACCAAAGGTCCATCTAACCTAGTCTGCCAACAATGTCCAATGCCAAATTCCCTAGAAGGAGTGAACCGAACAGGGAATCCCTGATCCCTCCTCTGTCATCCATTTCCAGACAAACAGAGGCTAGGGACACTATTCCTACCCATCTTGGGTGATAGTCATTGATGGAGCTAACCTCCATGAATCTCTCTAGTTCTTTTTTGAGCCCTGTTAAAGTCTTAGTCTTCACCACATCCTCTGGCAAGGAGTTCCACAGGTTGACTATGCACTGAGTGAAGAAAAACTTCCTTTTGTTTGTTTTAAACCTGCTGCCTATTCATTTCATTTGGTGACCCCCTAGTTCTTATGTTGTGGGAATAAGTCCATAACTTTTTCTTATTCACTTTTTCCACACCAGCCATGATTTTATAGACCTCTATCCTATTCCCCTCCCCTTCGTCTCTTCTTTTCTGAGCTGAAACATCCAAGTCCTTTTAATCTCTCTTCATATGGGACCCGTACCAAACACCTGATCATTTTTGTTGCCCTTTTCTGTACCTTTTCCAATGCCAGTGAAGATGAATCAGCCGCAGATCTGTCACCAACTTCATAGCTAGATCCAGATCTTGAGGCTTTCTGAATCCAGGTTTTTGGTGCTGCCTGTTATGTACAACTCGAGAGCAGCTGCAAAGCTTAGAATCAGCGGTGAACTCCCCAGAGCTCCGAGGGCTGGGGATGTGGGGTTGGGCTCATGCCCAGAGCCCATCTCAAGTTTTCACTGTTGATCTTTTATGGGAACTGAACATTTGAGCCTTTTCCCCCATTGCATCCTGCTTGTGTAACTACTGCTTTCCTGGCCTCTTTGCCCTGCAAAGAACAGATTGCGGTGAGAGTGGAGAGGCGGGGCCTGAACAGTGATTGGCACCCCTTGGAAGTACTGCAAATTCATTCACAAAATCGGGGATTCAAAAGCCAGAAGGGACAGCTGTGATCTTCCAGTCTGGTATAGTGCACTGGTATAGTGCAAGCCAGAGAGCTGGAGCATAAGAAAGATTGAGGGGACATGAGAGCAATTTTCAAGTACCTAAAAGGGTGCTACAAGGAGGAGGGGAAAACATTGTTCTCCTTGGCCTCTGATGATAGAACAAGAAGCAATGGGCTTAAACTGCAGCGAGGGAGGTTTAGGTTGGACATTAGGAAAAACATCCTACCTGTCAGGGTGGTTAAACACTGGAATAAGTTGCCCAGGGAGGTTGTGGAATCTCCATCACTGGAGATATTTAAGAGCAGGTTGGACAGACACCTGTCAGGGATGGTCTGGACGGTGCTGAAGCCGGAGGGAATGAACAGAACAGGTGATCAGCCAATGATGCTTCCCTCGCCATCTAGTCCCAGCATCTGGCCTCAGAGGATTAGGGGTACCCTTAACACAGGCTGCCTCCCTGACCATCTTAACTAATAACTATTGATGGTTTTATCCTCTATCAACTTATCTCCCTCTTCTTTGAACCCAATTACAATTTTGACCCACAGCATCCCTTAGCAAGGAGAGGGCTGGTTGACTATGTGCTGTGTGAAGACACTTTTTCCTTTTGTTTGTTTTAAACCTGCTGCCCATTAATTTCATTGGTTCTTGGATTATGTGAGATGGGGTGACCAGAACTACATCCAGGATTCAAGGAGCTGGCATACCATGATTTTGTATAGTGACATTATCATATTTATTATCTCTTTAGCTCTCCCGTTTCTAAAGAACTCCAACATTATGTTAGCTTTTTTGACTTCCACTGCACACTGAGCAGACATTTTCAGAGAACTAAGATTCCGATTTTCTTCCTGAGTGGTAGCAGCTAATTTACACCCCCATCATTGTGTAGATACAGTTAGGATTATGTTTTCCACTGTGCATTTTTATTTTACATTGATTTTCATCTGCCATTTTCTCGCTCATCTCCTAATCAAGTGTTTTGGAGTGACGATGAATCAGACGCCGACCTGTAGCCAAATTCGCCTAGTTTTGTGAGATCCCTTTAGAACTCTGCAGTCAGCTGGAGTCTTCACTATCTTGAGTAGTTGGGTTTTGTCTGAAAACTTTGACCCCCTCCTGTTTACCCCCTTTACCAATGAATATATTGAGCGTCACTTGTCCCAGTATTGATCCTTGAAGGACACCACAATTTACCTCTCCTCATTATGAAAATTGCCCATTTACTCCTACCTTTAGCCGCCTGTCTTTTAACCCTCTAATCCATGAGAAGACCTTCCTTCTTATCCTATGACAACCTAGGGTATGTCTACACTGCAACACTGTTTTGAAATAACTAGCGCTATTCTGAAATAACGTCTACACAGCAGGCGGTTATTTCAATATTGTGTCAAAATATTGTCAAGCTGGAGGACTTCTTACTCTGACTCCTGTAACCCCCATTGTCCAAGGAATAAGGGAAGTCGGAAGAAGAGTGAGTGTCTATTTCAAAATAAGTTCTGTGTAGACGCTTCCTATTTTGAAATAGGTAGCTCAATTTGCGTCGCTTATTTTGAGGTAAGCCCTGCAGTGTAGACACTTTACTTAAGAGCCTTTGGTAAAGGACCCTATCAAAGGCTTTCTAAAAGTTTGAGTACACTCTATCCACGGGATCTCTCTTGTCTACACATTTGCTGGACCCTCTCAATGAAGTCTAGTAGACTGGTAATGCAAGATTTCCCTTGACACAACCTGTGCTGCCTCTTCCCCTGCAAATTTTGTCTGATAAATTTGTTCTTTACTATATTTTCATCCATTTGCCTGGTACTGAAGTTAGGTAATTGCCAGGATTGTTTATGGAGCTTTTTTAAAAAAATTGGCATAATATTAACTATCCTCCAGTCGTCGGATACAGATGCTGATGAAAGTGATGGATTGTAGACCCCAGTTTGTAGCTCTGAAGTTTCATCTTTGAGGGTATGTCTACACTACCCCGCTAGTTCGAACTAGCGGGGTAATGTATGCATACCACACTTGCAAATGAAGCCCGGGATTTGAATTTCCCGGGCTTCATTAGCATAAGCGGGGAGCCGCCATTTTTAAATCCCCGCTGCTTCGAACCCCGTGCAGCGCGGCTACACGGGGCTCGAACTAGGTAGTTCGGACTAGGTTCCTATTCTGAACTACCGTTACTCCTCGTGAAACGAGGTGTACCGGTAGTTCGGAATAGGCACCCTAGTCCCAACTACCTAGTTCGAGCCCCGTGTAGCCGCGCTGCACGGGGTTCGAAGCAGCGGGGATTTAAAAATGGCGGCTCCCCGCTTATGCTAATGAAGCCCGGGAAATTCAAATCCCAGGCTTCATTAGCAAGTGCGGTATGCATACATTACCCCGCTAGTTCGAACTAGCGGGGTAGTGTAGACATACCCTGAGTTCCTTCTGGAGTCCTGGGTGAATTCCATCTGGCCCTGATGAGTTGTTATTTAATGGATCCCTTTGTTCTAAAATCTCCCCTCCTGAAATCTCAGTCTGGGACAGTTTCTTAGGTCGGTCACTTAAAAAGAATGGTTCATGTGTGGGAACCTCTCTCCCATTCTCTGCAGTGAAGACTGGTGCAAATAATCCATTTAGCTTTTTCACAATGGCCTTATTATCTTACTTGAGTGCTTTTTTAGCACCTCATTTTATAAAGGATCCATTTTGCCCCTAAACACCTCTTTTACATACTTGTTTAGCAGGGGCGGATGAGAGTGCTGCGGAACTCCGGGCAGCAAAATTTCGCGGGGCCCCCCCTTTGACACAGCGCATGAGCCGTGGTGCCAAGGCGCATGCGTGGGGCCTCGGGAAGCGCGGGGCCCGGGGCAGCCGCCCCGCTCGCCCTGCCCTAAATCCGCCGCTGTTGTTTAGTCATTGTGGTATTGTTTGGCTCTCTTACTATGCTTTTTTAATGTGGGATACACATTTAATTTGAGCCTCTACTGCGGTGTTTTTAAACAATTCCATGCAGTTTGCAGGCATTTCACTCTTGCAACCGCTCCTTTTAACTTCCATTTGCCTAGCCTCCTCATTTTTGTGTGGCTCCCCTTTCTGAAGTTAAATGTTACTATATTGGGCTTCTTTGGTATTCTCCCTTGCCCCACCCACAATGAGGTTAAATTTAATTATACAGTAATTTCTCATTTAACACGTGCCCGCTAAACACGTTTTCACAATAGCACAATTTTTTTTTTAGGGAACGTTTTTTGAATTACAAGACTGTCCCCGGAATAACACGATGTCCCGAGCTGGCCCATTGCCAGTGGCTGCGCAGGGCTTCCCCCGCCTCCCTGCAAAGCGGCGGAGGGTTTGCTGCTCACCGCGCCGTTCCCCAGTGACCCCCCCCACCCCTCACCAGACGCAGTGCGGGTCCTGGCAGACCCGTCACAGGGGCATATTCCCAACCCAATCCCCCTCCCCTCTCCTCCTCTTCCCCTCCCCAGAGCCAAACACCTTCCTTCCCTGCTGTAACCCAGTCCCCTTTCTCCCCCCACCTTATGTCCCGGTCCCAACAGACACCACCACTTAAAACACAACCCCCACCTTTTCCATTACTTTCAATGGGAAAATTGACCCCGCAGAACACGTTTTCACTTCACACGCTCATTTTCTGAAACATCTCGATAGTGTTAAATGAGGAATTACTGTATTATGGATGCTATTACAGAACAGTTCATCTATATAGCCCCATTGTACCAAATTTTCTGCTCTACCTAGGGCTAAATCAAGAATTGCCTCTCCCCTTGTGGGTTCCAGAACCAGCTGCTCCAAGAAGCAGTCATTAATGGGGTCTAGAAACTGCATTTCTGCTTCCCGTCAATATGGGGGATCTTTGAAATCCCTCGTTATTACTGAGTTTTCTGTTTTCATAGCCTCTGTCATCTCCCTGCGTGTTTCACAATCACCATCATTCTCCAATTCCACATCTCTCTACTACTGTACTCTTGTTATTCAAGCATGTGATTTCTATCCCTACAGACTCTATGGTACACATCAATTCATGAAGGCTTTTTACGATCTTTGACTCTGTTTTCTTTCACATATAGTGTCACTTCCTCACCAGCACGACCTACTTGCTCGTTCCCACCTATTTTGTACTCTGGTATTACTGTCTCCCATTGATTAGCATCATGCCACCAAATTTCTGGGATGCCTGTTTTAGCAATAGCTTAATTTAATATCAGGCACTTGAGTTCACCCATTGAGACTACTACTATTAATTCCTGCTTGAAACAAAAACAATGAGGGGGCTGAACCACATGACTTATGAGAATAGGCTGCGGGATTTGGGCTTCTTTAATCTTCAGAAGAGAAGAAGGAGGGGAGATTTGATAGAAGCCTTCAGCTACCTGAAAGGGGGTTCCAATGAGGATGGAGAGAGGCTGTTCTCAGTGGTGGCAGATGGCAGAACAAGGAGCAATGAGCTCAAGTTGCAGTGGGGAAGGTCTAGGTTGGATATTAGGAAAAACTATTTCACTAGGGGTGTGTCTAGACTACAGGGTTTTGTCGACAAAAGTGGACTTTTGTTGACAAAACTATACCTGCGTCCACACTGCCTTTGAGTTATGTCTACATAGCATCGACAAAACTCAGCAGTTTTGTTGACATTTGTAAACCTCATTCTAGGAGGAATAACGCCTTTTATCGACAGAGTTCTGTCGATAGAAGGCATTATTGCATCTACACTGTCCCTTGCGTCCATACTGTTATGTCAATAAAGTGGCTTGCTTTGTCGACAGAACTGGATCTAGTCTAGACGCTCTTTGTCGACAGAAGCTTTGTCGACAGTATCTGTCGACAAAACTTCTGTCGACAAAACCCTGTAGTCTAGACATACCCTAGGAGGGTGGGGAAGCACTGGGATGGGTTCCCTAGGGAGGAGGTGGAATCTCCATCCCTAGATGTTTTTAAGACCCGGCTTGACAAAGCTCAGGCTGGGTTGATTTAGTTTGGGTTGGTCCTGTTTTGGGCAGGGGGGCTGGACTCGATGACTCCTGAGGTCTCCACCAATCCTGATTCTATGAAATAGAGACTCTCTTTCAGAAAGACATCCAAGCTTGATTTAAAAATTGCTAGCACTGAAAAAGTCCACCACAATCCTTGGTAAGTTGTTCCAATGGTTAATTACCTTTGCGGTAAAAAAAAAAAAAGTGGTTTCTTTCCTGTCTGAAGCTGGCTAGCTTCAATTTCCAGCCAGGGATCTTGTAGACATAAGCTAGTAATCAGCTACAAGGGGTGGAGACTGCAAGAGCCGACCGAAAACGTGAGCAGACATCCACTTACTGGAATACCAACAGTAAATAATACTGCTCTAGCAAACAAGAGGCCCATCACATTAACCCCTCACCGTCCTTGTGGGGCTCACATTTGTCAGAACGGTGACAAAACATTTTCCACAGTGTTTCTTAAACTTTTTAAGACCGAGGAACACCAAACAATAATTTTTTTTTTTATGAGGAACAGCAAGGATTTTTGGTTGAGCCAAAAAAAAAAGGTGGGGGGGGAGAATTGGGGGAAAGTTATTGAGGGGGAAAAAAGGTTCGGGGCGAAAGTTATTGAGCAGAAAAAAAAGTTGCCTGTCCCTTTAAAGGCAGCCATTTTGAATTCTGTTCTCCACGGCACACCTCCTACTGCCTCATGGCAGACCAGTTTAAGAAACACTGATTTACTGTCTCCAGGACTTAGCCACAGCTGGATACTAAACCTCAGCAACCAGGCCCGATGACAGGGGGAGCAGAGAGGAAAGTTGCCACAGGGCCTGGCGCTTCAAAGGGCCTCAGGTTCCCAGTCTCCGCTACTGCGGCACAAGCACTGAGCCCTTTAAATAGCCACTGGAGCACTGCACCTCATGCGCCACACAGCTCTGAGGGCTGGGAGGAGGGGTGTACAGTGCTCTGGTGGTGCAGAGGGCTGGCTTCCCCAGCCCTGCCCCTTTCACGTGAGGCCCCACCCCTTCTGGGAGTTCAGAGCCACCCGCTCCCCACCCAGTGCAGAAGGGCGTGGAGGCTGTCGAGCCCCCCTCGTCTATAATGTTCACGACCAGAGCCGGTTCAGTAGGAAGCTCAGCACGCTGAGCCCCTGCACCTGCACTGGAGGCTGATATTAAAATACAGCCGATGGACGATCTTAACAAGCAGCGAACCTTCGAGATGCCTTCCAGTTCTAGGATTCTATGATTCCCACACAATACGGGTTATTTTTCAGGCAATGTAGCTGTACTTTTTTGTCTCGCTGAAAACATAAAATATATCAGCCAGCTCCCCAAACTCCTAGTAAAAACAGCAGATGCGCCATGCTTCCAGAATCTGAATTCATTAGGATTTTTCATGGACACACCAGCGTCTTCCACTCTTGGGATCTCAAACCTCAGTTCTTTAAATCCACATACCGCTGCTGTAACCCACGCACCGGCTGGGGGCGATGTACTGCCCCATGTAGTGGTAGTGAGACCACTTATAGAGAGAATGATGCGTCTGCTCGCTAGCCTGGGAGCCAGCCGGCTTTTCACTCATGCACTAAGCTCCAGAGGTCCCTGGTTCGATTCTATCTGTTGGTGTTACAGTGGCTCCTCCTCGTGTGTAAGAGGTTTCCTGACTCCTCTTTCAGGGTATGTGACTCTGTACAGAAGCATGTGATCTGGCTCTTGCAGAGTCACTCTGCAAACAGCCATCTTAGGGCACTTTTGCAAAGATCAGTGCTCTAAAGGTTGATCTTCCAGCATTTGATTTAGTGGGTCTGATAAGTACCTACTAAATCAAACACTGAGGACACTCCCGTTAACCCCAGAACTCCTTGCCATTGCAAAGAATAAGGGAAGTCGAGAGGAGAGTTTCTCCCGTCGACCTCCTGCTGTGGGGCCATCCCAGAAAATCAATGTAAAGTATATCAACTCCAGCTACATATCAATTTTCTCCACCAGTGTAGACCTGGCTTTAGAGTAAAGGGAAGTAAATTCTGCCACTCTCTATTTAGGGAGCATCCTGTTTTGTGTCTCTCTGGATTTGGCTCTTGTGTGTTAGGGTACATCTACACTGCACCGTTATTTCGAGATAACTAGCATTATTTCAAAGTAACAATGTGAGCGTCTACACAGCCATTCCATTATTCTGAAATAATTTCGAAATAACGGACGGCTTATTCCAAAATCTGTAAACCTCATTCTACGAGGAATAACGCCTATTCCGAAATAGCTATTTCGAAATAAGGTATATGTAGATGCTCCACTGATGCTATTTCGAAATAGCCCCTCACCAGGGCCATTCTAAGTTATTCTCCCCAGTGCATTCTGGGACTCTACATCGAGATAGCACGTCTACATTAGGGAAGCCTGCCTCAGACTCATTTTGAGGCTTCCCTGCAGTGTAGACTTGCTATTTTGAAATAAGCTATTTCAGAATAGCTATTCCGGAATAGCTTATTCCAAAATAAGCATGCAGTGTAGATGTACCCTTCAGCTACATTTACACTGCAGCTCTTATCCTGGAAAAGCCCAAGGAATGCATCCACTTTGCCAAAAAAAAATCGGAAAAGTGGATGGTTTTTTTTTGCCATCCCTGTAAACCTCGTTGTACAAGGAAGAAGGGATGTGCCGAAAAAGGAGGTTTTTCCAACATTTGGCGACATGTAGATGCGCCAAATTTCAGAAAAACCTCTTCCGAAAGAAAAGTGGAAAAAGATACGCAAACTGCACTTCGCAATTTGCGTATCTCTTTCTGGCTTTTCTTTGTAGTGTAGACACAGCCTAGAGAGCTCTGTATTCTAAGGGGAAAAAAACCAATGTTGTGGTGTTTTGTCTAATTTTCTTTCTGTGAGTGCAAATGGGCCCTACGCATAACAGTTTCCAGCTGCTACATGACACTGAAACAGCTAAAATGCATTCAATCCTTTCGCAGTGTCACTTTTCCATGTAAACAATCGCAGCAGTTTGTCATGGAGATATTTGGAATATGGGGGGGAGGGGTTACGAATGCAGACGGTGATGAATTGGAGGGGGAAGTGTCCAGGAGACAACAATGTCTCTGTGAAAATAAGACCCTTGTGAAATAGAGAAAACAGAGCTGAGATCCAGAAGCCCAGATCCTCAGCTGGAGTAAATGGATACCACCCCACTCCTCCGCCCCCCGGATATCAGTAGACCTGTGCTTTATTGTGTACTCCGGTCGAGGCTCTGTTCTCAGACAGGGGTGGTTTGTCGATATTCAGAACGGAGAGGACCCAGGAATGCTGCCTATCAGAGTCTCGCTGGGATCTTCACACCAACCTGCCTCTCAGATACCCCCTTAATGTGTTGGCTTGGGCAAGAGAGCACGTTGTTCACGCAAAACAAGAACATATAAGAACATAAGAATGTACGAAGAGTAATGGTAGTTCAGACTAGGAAGCCTAGTCCGAACTACCTAGTCCGTGCCATGTGTAGCCGCGCGGCACGGGGTTCAAACGAGCCGGGATTTTAAAATGGCGGCGCCTGGCTTATGCAAATGAAGCCCGGGAAATTCAAATCCCGGGCTTCATTTGCAAGTGCGGTATGCCTACATTACCTTCCTAGTTCGAACTAGGAGGGTAGTGTAGACATACCCTAATAGTCCTAGCCTTCACAGCCTCCTCTGGCAAGGAGTTCCACAGGTTGACTACACGCTGTGTGAAGAAGAACTTTCTTTTATTAGTTTTAAACCTGCTCCCCATTAATTTCATTTGGTGTCCTCTAGTCCTTATATTATGGGAACTAATAAATAACTTTTCTTTATTTCCCCTTTCCACACCACTCATGATTTTTTTACCTCTATCATATCAAAATGCATGTTGAGTCTCTTGGAGGATCGTGTGCGTGTTTGTGGTAATATGTTGTTGGTTTGTTGTTGGTTTGACTGGCCGTAGGTCAATGTTTACCTCGGAGAGGGTATGTCTACACTACAAAGTTAATTCGAACTAACAGACGTTAGTTCGAATTAACTTTGATAGGCGCTACACATGCAAACCGCTAGTTCGAACTTAATTCGAACTAGCGGTGTGCTTAATTCGAACTAGGTAAACCTCATTCTATGAGGACTAATGCCTAGTTCGAATTAACTAGTTCAAATTAAGGTCTGTGTAGCCACTTAATTCGAACTAGTGGGAGGCTAGCCCTCCCCAGCTTTCCCTGGTGGCCACTCTGGGCACCACCAGGGAAACTCGTCTGCCCCCCTCCCGGCCCCGGAGCCCTTAAAGGGGCACGGGCTGGCTACGGTGCCCGTGCCAGGTGCAAGCCTGCCAGCACCCAGCCAGCAGACCCTGCACCTGGCATGGCTCGAGCCGGCCACCCTCTGCCACCCAGCCCTCCGCCTCTTCCCGGGACCAGGCTGGCGGCTCCCGGGAGCCTGCCCAGGTCCGCAAGAGGCGGGCGCCCAGCTGGTCTAGTGCAGACATCATGGACCTCATCCACGACCTCTGCACTAAGCACAGGAAAGTGGCCGTCTAGGGCAGGAGAGCTGCCAGCCTGGCCACCCAGGAGCAGGTTGGCATGAAAATCAGGGTGGTCCAGTGAGACCCCTGACCCTGAGCCCTGAGCTTAGAATGGCCGTACTGGGTCAGACAAAAGGTCCATCTATCCCAGTAGCCTGTCTGTCAACAGCAGCCAACACTAGGTACCCTGGAGGGGATGGACCGAAGACAGTGACCAAGCCATTTGTCTCGTGCCATCCATCTCCAGCCTTCCACAAACAGAGGCCAGGGACACCATTCCTACCCCCTGGCTAATAGCACTCCATGGACCCAACCTCCATGACTTGATCTCACTTCTCTTTAAACTCTGTTCTAGTTCTAGCCTTCACAGCCTCCTGCAGCAAGGAGT
Organism: Pelodiscus sinensis; assembly: GCF_049634645.1. Classification (NCBI taxonomy): domain Eukaryota; kingdom Metazoa; phylum Chordata; order Testudines; family Trionychidae; genus Pelodiscus; species Pelodiscus sinensis. The sequence goes on from NC_134717.1 coordinate 2,224,598, forward strand.
TCCACAGGTTGACTCTTTGCTTTGTGAAAAAGAACTTTCTGTTATTAGTTTGAAGCCTGCTACCCATTCATTTCAGTTGGTGTCCTTTAGTCCTTCTATTATGGGAACTAATGAAGACCTTTTCTTTATGCACGCTCTCCACACCACTCATGCTTTTATAGACCTCTATCATATCCCCCCCTCAGTCTCCTCTTTTCTAAGCTGAGAAGTCCCAGTCTCTTTAGCCTCTCTTCATATGGGACCAGTTCCAAACCCCTGATCATTTTAGTTGCCCTCCCCTCTCCCACCCTCTCTCTTCCCCTCTCCCACCTTCTTTTCCCAGTCTCCCCGAGTTTTGTTCAATAAAGAGAGTTTCTATTTTTGAACACACGTGTCCTTTATTTTGTACATCAGGAAGGGGGGCTAGGGAGGGGTAAGTGGAAGGAGGTGAGGGAGGAATGGGGTACGAGCCCCCAATGGGGAGGACTGGGCTGGCTCTGCGGGCTCCTCGGGGTGGAAGCTCTCCTGCAGCCCCCCAATTGACCCTCCCTCCGGATGGCAGCCTGCGGCAAGTGCAGCCGGTCTGATGGCCGAGTGCTGTGATGTGCCCAGTGTGGGCACTCAGGGCACTCCAAGCCAGGACTGCTTTGCAAGCGGGGCACCCCTGAGAACTGTCTGTCCAGGATGGGGGTCGGGTCCCTTTAAGCACAGCCCTCGGCTAGCCTGAGGCAGGAGCTCCACACTCTAAGTCCTATTCTGATGCCCTGCCGGCACTGCTACCGGCCATCCTTAACCTCAGTTCAGGGTCCACTCAGTGTGGACATGCTAGTTCGAATTAGCAAAACGCTAATTCAAACTAGTTTTTAAGTCTAGATGCGCTAATTCGATTTAGCTTAGTTCGAATTAACTAATTTGAACTAAGTTAGTTCGAATTAGTGCTGTAGTGTAGACGTATCCAGAGAGAGGGATGAAGAGCCAAATTCCCTGTGGGGCTGGCAGCTCTGACCTCTGTGTCTGTGAGACTGAGGAATGGCGGATCGTGTGCTGCTTCCAAGCGCAGAGGGAGCTGCCCAGCCTGGTGGAGAGCCCTGAAACAGCTCAGCTCCTGGCTCTCTGTGATGTCATGTACAAGGGAAGGGGAGAGGGAGTCCTGTTTCCCTGTTATCTGATCCAGCTTGTTGCCTTATCATAACAAGCAAACCCGCAGACTCCTGGGCCTGCTCTGTAATAGAGGCCGGGGACAAAGCCCCCAAACCGACACGGTCCGTACGAGTGTGAATAGCCCCACAGACAACAGCGAGTCTGCTTCATGGTGACGACCAGGACAGAATTCAGAAGCACCAGCCCCTACCAGGGCAAGCCCCCTCCAGTGTCCCCGGCGTGGGGTAACCCTCCCACCACAGGTCCGGCCTCTGCTGCACCTCACGACCCGCTACACTCCGCCCCTTCCTCCAAGCCCCGCCCCTGCTCCGCCCCACTCCGCCTCTGCTCCGCCCCCTCGCATCCTTTGCCCGACGCCGTCTGCCCCACGCAACGCAAGCCAGAGGGATTACTGAAGGGCCAGCAGTAGAGGTTGACACCCCCAATTTACCACGGTGGTGGGAACTGGAGTGACCTAGCAGCCCACTCTATCCCATCGTCCATCTCCCAGCCTGCTGTGCTCCACTGTGTTCTGCTCCACCGCGAGCAGTGGGGGGGGCCCGACCCCTGCTGCCACCTCACGCCAGGCCCTGCTGGGTCCCATGCACACAACAGTTGAGGTGGCCACTTCGGGGCTCCCCACAGTGCTCCCCGAACCATCCTATGAACAAGACAGCTCTGCCCCCTACCCCTTACGTACAAGGAAAATCTCCATTTCAGGTTAGACATGCAGGGGCTATGACTCATGGCTGAACAGTTCCAGTTGTATCCAGAAGAGGGCAGTGGTGTACGTTAGCCCGCACAGAACAGTATGCTAGCAAGAAGGTAGGGAGGCTCTTCCTTGGGTGTAGGCACTAGCTGGAAAGACACACTCGATCCCCCTGCTCTGCCAAAGATTTCCACTGTGTCTTCTGGGGAATCCCTTAACTTCTCTGTGCCTCAGTTCCCCATCTCTGCAGTGGGCATACTAGCACTGCCCGACATCTTGGGGGTGTTGTGAGAAGACATGCGTTAAGGATTGTGAGACACTCAGATCCTGCAGCAACAGAGGCCACGATACCTGAGATACCTAGATGTTGGCCACCAAAAAGCCCCTCAAGCGAGTCCCAGCTTTGAGGCCTTCTTGCCTCTGACTCCACCGGCTGCAACCAAGCTGTGGTGCACACACATCGGCAGGGAGGTCCTGAAGGCTCAGGAGTACAGGGTTTCAAACCCAGGCCTCCAGAAGGCAAAGACCTAATGTTTCCCCCTTCACTCTCCAATAGTCCTAACCTCACCCCAAGTCTTTTCATTGAGGCTGTACATTCCCAAGCTCTCTCCGACAGAAGCAGGGTGGCAGAGGGTAGGCTAAGGGAAGTGTGTTTGGCCTGGCAAGCCGGGGTGACAGGGTCCGACTCAACCCCCAGCCACTTACAGGAGGCAAGTACCGTTGGCTGCCATTTGATTCATCGCCCCTTTATGCACAGAAAGCAGCGAGGGACACCAAGAGCATGGTGCTCTACTCTGAGCCTTGTCCGCCGGCTACTCCCAGCCACATCTCGGCTGAGATCTTCTTCCGCATCGCCCCTTCTTGGGGGAACTAAGATCCACCGGCGTCCTTTGAGTCCCAAGGTCAATGCACCAACGCCACCGGCGTTGGGATCTCCCAGAGGGCCAGGACTAAATAAACAGCTGAGATATGGACAGGTGGGTCTTCCTCTGCGACAACCTCCGCTTGGGTGCATTGGCCACCGACGTGTCAATGTCAAGACGGCACAAGCATGTCGTTAATGCCGTCTTGCCTCATCAGGAGGGGAGGCTGCAGCCGGTGGCGAGGTCCTTCTGAGCATGTCAGGGGAGGAAGGAAGGAGAGCTATTGCAGCAAACCAACCAGAAGCAGGCAGCTTCAGAAGCAGAAGCTCCAGCCACAGAACGGCAGTGGAGCTGGCTTTACGGCTTGCTTGCAATAAGGCTGAGGGAAATGAGAGCTTCAGGGAATGAGCCAGTAAGGGATTACAAAGACATGTGGCATGGGCACATTTGTGGCCAGCAATAGAATGCGGAGCCACCGTAAAATGTGTCCAAGGACGAGTGGGGAATGGTCCTGTAGAACCCACGCGTGGTCCTGAAAGATGGCTTGGGGGACATATCTGACATGAACCTGCAGCCAGTTTCAGTTACTCGTCACACAAGACCTGTCAGATAGCTTGGCCCACCTCAAAATCCCCAGTCCTACAGGCCAGGGCAACAGAAATGATAATGGGTTTGGTTCGGCTGACATATGAAGAGAGATTCGAAAGATGGGGACTTTTCAACTTACAAAAGAGGAGACAAAAGAGGGTTAGGATAGAGGTCTGTAAAATCATGACCAGTGTGGAGAAAGTGAAGAAGGACAAGTGATTGACTTGTTCCCATAATGTAAGAACTAGCAGACTCCAAATAAAATTAATAGGTAGCTGGTTTCAAACAAACAAAAGGCAGTTTTTCTACAGGCAACACAGAGTCAATCTGTGGAACTCCTTGCCAGAGGATGTTGTGAAGACCAGGAGAAGTCCATCAATGACTATTAGCCAGGAAGGGCAGGGATGGTTCCCCTGCCTCTGTTTATCAGAAACTGGTAACAGACAACAGGGGAGGGATCACTTGATGATTCCCTATTGTGTTCCCTCCCTCTGGGGGGCATCTGACATTGGCCACTGTTGGCAGACAGGACACTGGGCCAGACGTACCTTTGGTCTGACCCAGCCTGGCTGATCTTATGTTCGGGACCAATGCCCAGACCAGATCAAAATGATTTGATAAAATCATCATTTAGATATTGACATAGGGTATGTCTACACTACCACCCTAGTTCGAACTAGGGTGGTAATGTAGGCAACCGGAGTTGCAAATGAAGCCCGGGATTTGAATTTGCATAAAGCCAGGCTTCCTGGTCCGAACTACCGTTACTCCTCGTTTCAAGAAAGCCAAGTCCGAACTACCTAGTCCGTGCCGCGTGTAGCCATGTGGCACGAGTCCGCACTCGTGGACATTTAAAAATGGCGGCGCCCGGCTTTATGCAAATGAAGCCCAGGAAATTCAAATCCCGGGCTTCATTTGCAACTCCGGTTGCCTACATTACCCTCCTAGTTCGAACTAGGGTGGTAGTGTAGACATACCCATAGAGAGTACTCTTATGAAGTTTGCAGATGATCCCAAGTTGGGAGGGGTTGCAAGTGCTTCGGAGGACAGGGTCATAATTCAAAATGATCTGGACAAACTGCAGAAATGGTCTGAGGTAAACAGGATGAAGTTTAATAAGGACAAATGCAAAGTGCTCCACTTAGGAAGGAACAATCCGTTTCACACACACAGAATGGGAAGCGACTGTCTAGGAAGGAGTCCTGCAGAAAGGGATCTAGGGGTCAGAGTGGACCACAAGCTAAATATGAGTCAACATTGTGACACTGTTGCACAAAAAGCAAACGTGATTCTAGGATACATTAACGGGTGTGTTGTGAGCAAGACCCAAGAAGTCATTCTTCCGCTCTACTCTGCATTGATTAGGCCTCAGTTGGAGGATTGTGTCCAGTTCTGGGCACCACATTTCAGGAAAGATGTGGAGAAATTATAGAGGCTCCAGAGAAGAGCAACAAGAATTGATTAAAGGTCTAGAAAACAGGAGCTAGGGAGCAAGGCTGAAAGAACTGGGCTTGTTTAGTTTGGAAAGGAGAAGACTGAGGGGGGACATGACAGCGGTTTTCATGTTCCTAAAAGGGTGTCACAAAGAGGAGGGAGAAAAATTGTTCTTCTTAGCTTCTGAGGATAGGACAAGAAGCGATGTTGCCTAGGAGGTTGTGGAATCTCCATCTCAGGAGATATTTAAGAGCAGGCTGGATAGACACCTATCAGGGATGGTCTAGACAGTACTGGGTCCTGCCATGAGGGCAGGTGTGTGGACTCGATGACCTCTCGAGGTCCCTTCTAGTTCTAGTGTTCTATGATTCTATACATGGTGCCAGCTTCAGGCAACGTACCTGACTGGCTGTAGGCCTTGCACAAAGGGCCAATGGCTGGGGTGTGTTTTTGGTCCTTTTTCAACTGACGGTTGGTGAAATAGTTTTTCCTAATCTTCAACCTAGACCTCCCCCACTGTAACTGGAGACCATTGCTCCTTCTTCTGCTATCTGTCACTACTGAGAACAGCCTTTCTCCATCCTCTTTGGAACCTCCCTTCAGGTAGCTGAAGCCTGCTATCAAATCCTCCCTCACTCTTCTCTTCTGCAGACTAAAGAAACCAAATCCCTCAGACTCTCCTCTCAGGTCATGCACTCCAACCACCTAATCATTTTGGTTGCCCTCTGCTGGACCCTCTCCAATGCGTCCACATCCTTTTTGTAGTGGGGGCCCCAGAATTGGACACAATACTCCAGATGTGGCCTCACCGGAGCTGAATAAAGGAGAATAATGACATCTATGGATCTGCTGGCAATCCCCCTCTTAATGCACCCCAATATGCCATTCGCCTTCTTGGCTACAAGGGCGCCCTGTTGACTCATCTCCAGCTTCTCATCCACTGTAACCCCCAGGTCCTTTTCTGATGAACTGCTACTTAGCCATTCAGTCCCCATCCTGTAACAATGCTTGGGATTCTTCCGTCCCAAGGGCAGGACTCTGCACTTGTCCTTGTTGAACCTCATCAGATTTCTTTTGGCGCAATCCTCTAATCTGTCCAGGTCACTCTGGACCCTCCCCCTGCCCTCCAGCGTATCTTCCTCTCCCCCCTTACAGTAGTTAAGTATTTTTACAGTCGTTTAGGACAGGAAAATAAGATGAGTTCTGGACTCAACTGAAAGTTCAGGGAGCAATTTTCGGGAGACAGAATAAGTGAAAAGGGGGAAAGCAGTTAGACAAATCAGCCAGGACAGCAGGGCTAACGTCGTGTTCTCTGGCATAAAGTGCTAGGTGAGCTGAAATGAACAGGGTCTCAGATTTAGACCTGATGCGACAGTCCCCCTGGGAATTTTGCACTGAACTCTGTCCACTGCCATGGTGACTCCTCCTGCTCAGTGTTAATACGTCCATGGTCGCACATGGCCAGCAGATAGCTAACAGTACTGGGTTCCAAACTGACGGATGGGCTCTTAAATATCTCCAGTGATGGATATTCCACAAACTCCCTAGACAATTTATTCCAGTGTTTCACCACCCTGACAGGTAGGAAGTTTTTCCTAATGTCCACCCTTGAACCTCCCTTGCTCCATAGAGATGCACATAAGTGAAGGGGCTGATGGGAACATGGGCCCTGTTTCTGGAGGATGCATCTAAAGCCAGGTTAGAAGACCAGGAGGTCTTGAAAACCTATAGAGTTCCCTTAGCTCTGAGAGTTCACTATAGTCACCTAATTGCTTCTGGTGTTGCTCTGAATTTCCATGGCAGGGTGGCCTGTGAGAGTTTACACTGCAACACTGTCAAGAGACCTTTAATACCAATCCATATGAAGTCACGTCATCCTGAGAAGGACAACACACGGAAGAGATAAATCAGTCTTGCAGCACCTCACGTGCAGTGCGCACACATACGGAAGTATGCCCGGGAGCCTAAAAAACACACATGTGGATACTGAGGCAGGAATTTCCCCAGGGTGCTTTGAAATAAACATCTGTAAATTTGGGGACTTAACGTGCAGTGAGAGTTCAGTAATTTTAAAAGCATAATACCAGTGGGGAGTTGATAACGCTGGAGAATTTTAGAAGAAAGAACATGAAAAAGGCCAGGCTAGGTCAGCCCAAAGGTCCATCAAACCCAGTGTCCTGTCTGCCAACAGTGGCCAATGCCAGGTGCCTCTGAGGGAGTGAACAGAACAGAGAATCATCAAGCGATCCCTCCCCTGTTTCCCTGACAAATAGAGGCTAAGGTCACCATTCTGACCCATCCTGGCTCATAGCCATTGATGGCCCTAGCCTCTATACATTTATCTAGCTCTTTTTTGAGCCCCGTTAAAGTCCTGGCCTTGGCAACATCCTCTGGCAAGGAGTTCCACAGGTTGACTGTGTGTTGCAGGAAGAAATACTCCCGTTGGTTTGTTTTTTACCTATTAATTTCATTTGGTGGCCCGCTAGTTCTTATGTTATGGGAAGGAGTAAATAACTTTTCCTTATTCACTTTCTCCACACCAGTCATGATTTTATAGACTTCTATCCTACGCCCCTTAGGCTGTGTCTAAACTACAAAGAAAAGTCAGAAAAAGATACACAAAGTGTGAACCGCAATTTGGGTATATTTTTCCACTTTTTTTTTTTTTTTTTGGAAGAGGCTTTTCCGAAATTTGGCACCTCTACATTGTGCCAAATTTTGGAAAAAAACTCCTCTTTCAGCACGTCCCTTCTTTCTTGTACAACGAGGTTTACAGGAATGGCGAAAGAATGCATCCGTTTCTCCACAATTTTTGTTTCCGGAAAAGCGGGCGCATTCCCTGGACACCGCATTGCTTTTCCAGGATACCTCCAGAATCCTGGAAAAGAGCTGCAGTGTAGACATAGCCTCCTCTTTTAAGCTGAAAAGTCCTAGTCGTATTCATCTCTCCTCATAGGGCTACTGTTCCAAATCCCCTAATCATTTTTCTTGCCCTTTTCTGAGCCTTTTCCAATACCAATATGTCTTCTGGAGGTGAGGAAACTCCATCTATGCACCGTATTCAAGGTGCACCATGGAGTTATATAGAAGGCAATATTATTATTTATCCTTTCTTAGATGGAACCCAATTCCCAAGGTAGCCCAAATTCTGTACCCTCCAAGGCTTGATTTGTGGCACACGTTAAATGAGGTGAGAGGTCTCAGTCCAGTTCTAAAGGGGCATTATATACTCAAGACACCTGGAAGGGTTACATAGACTGAACTACCCCTCCAACACTTGACAGAGCCCTTCAGAACAAAGTGAGACCCCCGTGGAGGACTGATCTAAAATTAAAAATTAAAATTAATGGAGATTGCCTATCTCCTAGGACTGGAAGGGTCATTGAGTCTAGTCCCCTGCCTTCACAGCAGGACCAAGTACCATCCCTGACAAATTTTTGCCCCAAATGGCTGCCACAAGGATTGAACTCACAACCTGGGGTTTAGCAGGCCAATGCTCAAGCCACTGAACTGCCCCTCTCCCCATGTTACCAAAGAAAATGGTGGATTCTCCATCCCTTCAAACACAGACCACATGCCTTTCCAGGAGCCCCACTTTAGTCAGAGGTAAGTCAGCATGAAATTCCCAGGATGAAATTCTCTGACTTGTGTTACACAGGTCAGACTGGGTGAGCTAATGGCCCGGCGTGTCTTTCAAATCTTTGCGTGTTCTGTGGATACACAGAGGAACTCAGACCCCAGGGAGACCAATCTGGCACATGTCTGTGTCTATGGTACCTCACTCTTACATAGCACTGCTCTTCGGGAGCTTGCAAAGTGCTATCCAAAGGGGCCAGGATCACTGTTCCCATTTTACAGCTGCGGAAACTGAGGCACGGAGCTGTGTTGTGATTGACCCATCAGGGTTGTGGCAAGGACAGGAATACAACCCACATCTCCTGAGTCCCGGTCCTCTGGCGCGTCGGTATTTTCCCTCACCCCCAAAAGAGCTGTCCGGTGACAGCTGCAGGATGTGTTCATTCTGACCATCCCGGGCTGGCACGGAGCATCTCATCAGCCTTCCTGGGCACTTTCCTCTCCTAGAATATCAATCCAATCTTATCCGACTAACCCCAGACTCTGTCCTGTGCTTTTAAGCACCGCTGCCTTCTCACAGTACAGGCACTCCCCGAGTGACAAACATCTGACTGATGAACCTCCGCTTATACAAACCGACGCTCAGCTGCAGCCTCCAGGGAGCAAGCAGGAGGCCCAAGGAGCAGCGAGCAGCATGAGCGTGGGCCAGAGGACTTCGGAGGAGCTGGGGCCGGTCGCACAGGAGAGAAGCGGTGCTCTGAAGAGGAGACTGCCTCTTCCCTCCAGCTGCCGGGTGCATGACCGCTCCCTGCTCTTCCAGGCTATGTCTACACTGGCGGGTTCTTGCACAAGAACAGCTTGTGCAAGGGTTTTTGTGCAAGCACTCTTGTGCAAGAACACGTCCACACTGCCAGGTACTTTTGCGCAACAGCGTCCATGGCAGTGTGGACGCTCTCTTGCGCAAGAAAGCTCTGACGGCCATTTTAGCCATAGGGCTTTCTTGTGCAAGAAACCCTTGCCGCACGTCCACACTGCCCTCTTGTGCAAGAGAGCTTACACTTGTTAGAAAAGAGCGTCGCTCTTGCACAAGAAGGGCTCTCTTCCATGCTTTACTGCAAATCTTCTTGCGCAAGAGCGGGCGGGCTGTGTGGACAGTCTGCGGAAGAATGGCCGTTCTTGCACAAGAACCCGCCAGTGTAGACATAGCTCCAGAGTCCTCCGGCCTGTGCTCCCATTGCTCGCCACCTCCTGGGAGGGGAGAGGGGACAGCCGAGGGATAGGGCTGGCGGCAGGAGCCGGCACAGACCTCGTGGGGGTAGGAGGTGGTGGCCAGGGGGTGCCCAGAAGTCCCCTTCAGAATCTCCACCTACCTCCTCATCTTTCTCAAATTAAACTCTAATGAAACCTGCCTTTCCTCAAGCCCCAGCATTCCAGGCCAAATCAAAAGCTATTTCTGCTCTTTTTCGTTGCAAACCAACAACATTTCAGCTCATTTCTGGGTTAAACAGGCTTTTGTGGGCTAGTGTGGGACCGTAGCCAGCCTCCCCACAAGCTACAGGGTGTTCTGAAATCAAGGCTTTCTCTCCTAGGCCTCCCCGGGGCAAAAATAGCCTTTGTGGTATTAATGTCAAGGCCTAGAAGCTGAATTCAAAGCTTCTTCCAATAGACACAATAGCTGCTGGTTTAGTCAAGGCCGGGGGTCAAACCAGGGCCCTCCAGAGCTGGCTGCACAGGACTCTACAATGAGGCCGTGTAGATGGGGAACACAACAGCCTTGCCTCATTGGTATAAGGCCCACACCTGTGAGGTGAAGGAACCTCAATTAGTAAGGGCGGAGGGGTAATTGACTAATTGCCTCCTGGCCAGAGATAGGCCTTATAGAGCGCTGAAGGAGGTTAGCTGGGGGAGATTGCTGAGGGATGTTCTGAGACAGGGTTTCATGGCTAGGGAAGGATAGAAGAAGAGCTGGTGAAGGTTGGGGCTTAAGAGGCAGGAGAGCTGTTAGTGTGAGACTTTGTTTGGACTTTCATTTGGATGGTCTGTGTGACTCCGGGAGGGATTAGGTCTTTCAGGTGACATGGCTGGGGTGGGGGCAAGTCACAGAACACCCCAAGGAAGGGCTGGGGAAGATGAGGGCTGGGAAAAGCCGTTACAGATCTGACAGAGAGCCCAGTCAGGGTGCTAGAGGTGAGGGCTCCATGCAGTGCTGGGAGCAGAAGGGGTGCAAATGCAGTCAGGATGTGCTACTGCAGAGATGCCTGAGGGACAGGGCTTGCCCAGAAGAGCTTACAGACTAAAAACACACGACAGACAAAGGGGGGGGGGAGGCAGAGAGATAGAGACTCAGCAGTGAAGTGACTTGACCAAGGTCATGTGCCAGGCCAGTGGCAGAGTGGGGCATAGCACCCTGCTCCAGTGCTGTCCCACTGGACAATGCTACCTCCTGTGAGTTAATGTTCTGCATCCAAGTCCACCAGTGAAGTTGCAAATGCAGGCTCAGGCAATCAGATACTGGTCTCTGTGACACCACTTCCAATCCGGAGTAGCCTTGTTGAAATTAATAGAACCGCTCCTGACTTATACTGTGGGCAAAGGAGGAATCTGACCCTCTCTGTTAATTCATTGAGTAGCTCAGGCCTTTAGCTCTGCAATGAACTCCAGACAAAAGCTGAGGTCTCTGAGCACGCTGGGGGTTGGGTATCCCCAATACTGGGGGAACCAACCCCCCAGATTTGAAACATCCTCATTTTCTGCTTTCCACGATGCAATCCAGGCCTGGCCACCAGCTGGGCTCCATTTCAACCCTGTCTGGACTCACACAAATATCTGGTGTCCATAATGAAGGGCTTTAGGATTCATCCCATAAAGTTGAACAAAAGTTGAAACTTTTGAGAGAGATCCCTGGACAGTTTCCCCATTAACCAGCTACATAATGTCCATCAACAGCCTGAATCTGTGTTTCCCTCAGTTAACTTCGGCCTTGCTGTGAGCAAACACAAGCCCCTTGGCAGCAAAGTTCAGTAGGTTTCGTTAATGCTTTCTGTCGATGAAGCGCTCGGGGGACAGAAAGGGCTTTGTGCATGCTGGGGACTCCTGTTAGAGAAAGGCAGTCTGGCTGAGGGGATAATATACCATGACATCTGTGGCAGATAAAGGATAAGAGAGGAGAGGCACACACACACAATCACAGACACACATCGGTGAAGAGACTTGACCAAGGTTATGCGGCAGACCAGTGGCGGAGCAAGGAGTAGCGCCCTGCTCTGGGGCACACAAGAGAGCTGGATTCTATCTGTGGCTTGGAGCATGTCTACATGGCATTAGAGGATGTGAGTGTAGCACTCATACTAGTGTGGGTGACAATAGCAGCGTAGGCATGGATACCTGGGCTAGCAACAGGCATACAAGCATGCCATGGAGCTTGGGCACACATGCTGGTTGCGAGCCATGTCTACACTGCTCTGGTGACCCAGACTAGCCCGGTGAGAACTAGCACCCTGTTACACCCGCACCTTCACTTCGCAGTGTAGACCTACCATCGGCCACCGACTTGCAGTTGATGTTGGATAGCTGCTTCACCTTCTGGTTGTCTCGGTTTCTCCTCGCTGCAGGGGAGGCAGTAGAACCTCATGGGCTAGAGTCAGACAAGCCCCGGGCTGGACCCGCCCCATGGATTCTGCCTGGGGGGGGGTGAAGTGGCTCCATGCGCTGCTGCACTCCCTCCCCCTCACTGGGGAAATGGCGTTTCCCCCCACCTCTCTGATTGGCTGTCATTGTGGCCAACAGGAGCAGCAGGGGGTGGAGCCTGGGAGTGGCAAGGGACACGGAACCATGTGCGGCCCCGTGGAGCTGCGCCTGGTAAGCCATTCCCCCCCCCCACACACACACCGCCCAGATGCTGCACCCTCCTCTCCCACTCGCAGGCCGCTCCTGCACCTCGCCCTTTCTCCATCTCCAACTCCAACCCTTCTTCCTGGAAGCCTCCTCCCTCCATTTTGGGCTCCCCCTAGAGCCTGGGGAACTCACAAAATCTACTAGCCCGGGCCTTCTAGGCTGTCGTGTGCGAGGGGAATGTCTCTTGCTTCTCACTCTTTTGCCCACAAAAACTCACAATACTCTCTCTATATTTTTGGTGGTCTCTAAGGTCCCACAGGGCTCCTTGTTGTTTCCTGGAAATAGGCCTTGTGTAACCACCAGCCAGCAGATTTGAACCTGGGCCCTCTGAAGTGGAGTTTAGGAGCCTCGACCCGCTGAGCTTAAAGCCAGCTGGCTCCTAGTCCGTCCTGTAGAGGTCTCTTGATCTTAACTGTTTCTGTGGTCTAGGTACCAGTTGCATTGCTCAGTAACCACACTAGGGCTATGTCTACACTCGTGGCCTCTTGCACCAGAAATATGCAAATGAGGCTAAGCGTGGTATATCGCTGAGCCTCGTTTGCATACCTAATGAGCTGCCGTTTTTGCAGAAGAGGCTCTTGCTGCAGAAGGAGCTGTCTACACTGCCCCTTCTTGCACAAGAAAAACCCTCTTGCGCAATGCCGTTACACCGATTATTTTCAGGAATAACGGCATTGCGCAAGAGGGGTTTTGTTGCGCAAGAAAGGGCAGTGTAGACAGCTCCTTCTGGCGCAAGAACCTCTTCTGCAAAAATGGCAGCTCATTAAGTTTGCAAATTAGGCTCGGCGATATTCTATGCTTAGCCTCATTTGCATATTTCTTGCGAAAGAAGCCGCAAGTGTAGACATAGCCTAGGGCTGTGTCTAGACTGGCATGTTTTTCCGCAAAAGTAGGAAAAACTTGCCAGCTGTCTACACTGGCCGCTTGAATTTCAGCAAGAACACTGACTTCCTACTGTCTGAAATCAGTGCTTTTTACGGAAATACTATGCTGCTCCCATTCGGGCAAAAGTCCCTTTTGCGCAAAGCTTTTGCGCAAAAGGGCCAGTGTAGACAGCTCAGATTTGTTTTGCTCAAAAAAGCCCCGATCGCGAAAGTGGCGATCGGGGCTTTCTTGCGCAAAACCATGTCTAGATTGGCACGGACGCTTTTCCGCAAAAAGCACTTTTCCGTTAAAAGCATTTGCGGAATATCATGCCAGTCTAGCCATAGCCTAGGTATGTGGTCTATACTTGCCCTGTCCAAAGGCTGCACCTCATACGCGGCAGTCACAGATCTCAGTTGAAACCAAAAGTGAATGTCTTTCTCTGAGTCTCTGGAAAAGATGAGGAGTCCCTTGGTGCTCATAGAACCTTCTGCAAAATCCCAGTGCAGTTATGCTACCAGCCAGCTGGTGTGGGGCCAAAAATGCATGTCGGCTGGAAATTGTGAAAATTGGGGTGGGGAGAAATTTCCCCCTTTTTTTTTTAGTCAAAATCTGCATACAAATGTTCATCAAACAACCAAAATGTTCCCAATGTTACTCTGGTCCAGCATGACCCACTAAAGGCTTTGAACTTTTCCTCCATGAAAAACCTACTTCTGCTCCCAGGATGCAACGGGAGACGTGGGATTGGCCAGCTCCAGGCTGCAGCTCGTGAGGCGTTTTGGAACGGCAGGATGGCAGAGCCGCGTCCAGCCGAAAGTTTCCACCTTGCAAAAGCAGCTACCCAGCGCCATAAGGAAACCCAAGCTCCACCACGGGGCCAGGCAGCTGCTTTGAAGTGTACAGACGCTGGCACATCTGAAATAATAATAATAACATAATAATAATAAAACCCTGCCGTAAAAATCAAGTCTGGCATTAAATGAAATGCCCGAGAAAGGGTGGACGGCAAAGGTTTGTGGCTTCATGAGCCAGACGGCAGCTCTCCCAGGACCCAACAGACCCCTCGCCGTTTGGGGAGCCGTGGTCTTCGCTCCAGTCCAGCAGTTTTAGACCCAAGAGCAGCTCCCCTCCCTCACACGGCTACACTTCTTGTTGACGTGAATTAATACCCAAGGAACGTGGCACTGTGGGGGACTATACACCCAAACAGAGCCTGGAGAGAGACAGTCAGACCCCGGCGGCAGCCTCTGGTGTGCGTCCTGTCCCAAGGACTGTTTGCAAACACCTCGTCGGGCAGCGTCCAATTTACCACTCCGCTTTACATCCACGGGGGACCTTTATCTGGGCGTCGAGAACGGCCCTTCCTGAGGGAAGGGGATGTGGCCGGGGCCATCTTCGAGCAGTGTGACTCTCTTGACTTACTCAGAAAGGAAAGGACGCTGGAGGGGGGTGAACAAGACAGATAGCTCTGAGGCCCACCTCCCCTGTCAGCCGCCTCGTCTGGCTGGTAACATTCCTGTGTCTACAGCAGAGAGGTGGGGAACCTTGTTTGGCTTGGGGGCCGCTGCCCCACTGAAAAATCAGTCAGGGGGCCCCACAAAAGTGGGGGGGGAGCCACGGATGTGGCATCTGACTGAGACGCAGAAAGACACTCCTCACTTCCTGGTGCTCATCTGGGCGTGTCTGGGATCCCAACACTGCGGGGGAGAAATCTGACAAAGGGCAAGGTGCCCGCTGACACTTAAAAACAATGATTGCTGCAGGACATAAAAACCCCTGCTGTTTAACCACACATCTTTTTTTTCTTTTCTCATTGTCCCATTAAATTGCACTGCCCCTTGCCGTAGAAAACAATAGGGTCGCGGCTTTTTTATTTTGCCTCTTCGCTATCTATAAAGAAAAGTGGAAAGATTTTTTTTCCCCATAAGCAAAGCATTTTAAAATGTTTCCCCTATCAGCTTCAAGAAGGGGTAACCCTGTGCTTTCCTTGAAGCCTTTCTTGGCTAATGGAACTGGGAACTCATGTTGACTAATCAGCAGAGTTTTTTTCCCCACTGTTTATTGGACACTTACGGTAAATATGTATTTACGAAACCCAAAGAGATTTAAGCAGTTTGAATCAAATATATTTCCCCTCTCCAACAGGCATCACATGTGTGAGATCGCTGATATTACAATATCATTCATTCCCCCATCTTAAGTAAATACGGCATGAATTTGCAAGGTACAATATAGGTCACTAAGGGTATGTCAACACTAGCCCCCTAAATCGAACTAGGGAGGCTAATGAGGGTGACCAAAATTGCAAATCAACCCTGGGATTTAAAGATCCCGTGCTTGATTTGCATGTTCCTGGCCGGTCGCCATTTTAGAAATTGACTAGCCCGAAGTATCTGCCCGCGTCTACACGCGGCAGTGAAATGGGATTCCGATTTAAAGCCCTAACTCAAATTAGCTGGTATTCCTCCTGCAATGAGGTTTACCAGCTAATTCGAATTAGGGGCTTTAAATCGGAATCCCGTTTCACTGCCGCCTGTAGACGTGGGCAGATACTTCGGGCTAGTCAATTTCTAAAATGGCAACCGGCCGGGAACATGCAAATCAAGCACGGGATATTTAAATCCCGGCTTGATTTGCAATTTGTCACCCTCATTAGCCTCCCTAGATCGATATAGGGGGCTAGTGTAGACGTACCCTAAAAACCTAGGCTGAGGAGGAAATAATCAGGCTTCTCCATGCATCATAAAGAGACAAAAAAAGGACACAAACCCACTTATTTGTCTCTTTGCAAGTCCCCTTCCAGGCAATGTCCCCTCTAATTTTTTTCATCCATGCGCAGATTTTTTCCATCCATGTGTGGAATAAATGTTATGTGCACTAGGACATGTGCAGATGTGCACCACCAGTAAGAACACAAAAGCTAACTGTGGGTGCTCGGCAAAGCAGCTGGGCAGCATTTGAATCTCTCCCGAGTAGTTGCAAAAACGCCTAGCTGACACGGAACAGTGCTTATAGGACAGACCGTCCTGTTCCAATCAGAGTTTTCATCAACCCACTTCCTTGCAATGAGAAAGCAAGTGACATGTTTGATTGTGTTTTTTGCCCCGGCTTCTTCGTGGTATATCCTGGGCGCAAATTTGAGAACACCTGAGACATTACACAGAGATGAATCAGGGTCATTGGTTTAGTTTGATTTATGGGCTTCCAAAGCAAATTCTCATTTTGGATGAGCAAGGATTTACACACATAGCTGCCATTAAGACGAATGGGTTGCCCCGTTGACACTTCTGTACAGTTAATCTGTGGGCATTGCTGAGATAAAAATATCCCCTACTGATTTCAGGGGCGGAGCTGAAAGCATTCAGTAGCTGGGTTTCATTTCCCAGCACACAGACACGGAAGAAACCGTCCAGATTTTGTGAGTTGCTCCATGGAGACTTGAAACTGACCTCGGCTCACATCCTTAGGGCCCAATCCTGCAAATATGGAGGCAAGAAATTCACTTGAAGAAAGATCCCCTAAGTGTTCTACTCCTTGGACTGCACAATTGTTTGTTATGACAAGGATGCGTCCGAACGCAAGGATGCTCTTAATGGTCATGTTACGGTGGCGCTGAAAGATCAGCGCTCCTTTGTGCTTGGTGTGGTACATACACGTGTCAGGAGACTGCCCCTGTCCTGAAGAGCTGGGAGAAAGGAAGGGGTATTAACAGCCATCGGGAAACGGGTGTGAAGGAAGAGTCCGCCCCCCCCGTGGAGTCTGTGGCCAGGATGGGACCAGAACCCAGGACTCGTCCCTTTCTCGTCCGCGCAGAATTTTTTTATTGCAGGATTGGTTGTGACCCAGGAGACCTCACCGTTTTACTTCTTATGGGCTGCAGCAGGACCTTGGCCTGCACACAGGCTACGTCTAGACTGGCATGATTTTCCGGAAATATTTTTAACGGAAAAGGTTTTCCGTTAAAAGTATTTCCGGAAAAGAGCATCTAGATTGGCAAGTGCCTTTGCACAAAAGATTTGCTTTTGCGGAAAAGCGTCCGTGCCAATCTAGACGCGCTTTTCCGCAAAAAAGCCCCGATCGCCATTTTCGCAATCGGGGCTTTTTTGCAGAAAACAAATCTCAGCTGTCTACACTGGCCCTTTTGCGCAAAAGTTTTTCGGAAAAAGGACTTTTGCCCGAACGGGAGCAGCAAAGCTTTTCCGGAAAAAGCACTGATTTCGCACAGTAGATCGTCAGTGCTTTTGCGGAAATTCAAGCGGCCAGTGTAGACAGCTGGCAAGTTTTTCCGGAAAAGTGGCTGATTTTCCGGAAAAACTGGCCAGTCTAGACACAGCCACATTGTTTTCTTATCATGCGTTTCCGTTTCGTTGTTTATTGTTACTGCCGAGCAATCCTGGGTGACAGGGGACTGGAACCTCGATATGCCCCATGGGGTCTCAGCTGATTATGAAAGGTGACTGGAGGGAAGAGCGAAACGTGTTTGAGACCTCTCAGGAAGGGGGCAGGCGGAACAGCTGAGAGAGAGGTCGGCCCAAGGAATTGGGTGAGGGGGGCAAGGTAGCTAGGCCATGTTGCGATGAGTTATGTAACGGCGACTCACTTGCTTCTTGCTGGCTAAGATCTGGGTGGGAAAGCTGAGCACACGCTAAGCCAGACTCCAGGGCATAAGAGGGGAAAGCAATTTCCGAATGGCTGTCCCTGTCAGCTCTCTATGGAGTTGTCCCCCAAGGGCTCTGGGAGCACCAGAATGTGGACAAACGTCCTGACAAATGCACCAAGACAGAGACTGTGTCTCCCATCAAGCACAAAGGGGCCTCTGAACATTTCCACAAACCAAATATTAATAATCCAGTCCTGTCCGTCCAGGGCTCGGGGGGGAGGGAGGACTTTAATATCCCAGAGAGGCAGGCAATTATTATCAGCCCTATTTGAGTCACAAGCAGAGGCACAGGGATAGTAAGTGCCTTACCCAAGGTCACACGACCAGTCATTGGCAGAGATGTGATTAGACTCTGGAGAGACTGAACACAACAATATGCTCCCTCACCGAAGCACTGGCTTTAGGTCCCTTCTTTGTGCTAGCAGTACCTATCCTGCTGCACAGCAGTCACAGCTGCGTGCTTCCTTACCTGCGGAACTTCCTGCTGCAGGACGGCCTGAAGACAAACAGCACAGCAAGATTCCACAAGGGATGCCTCTACTATTGAAGTGAATGCATCTGCACTTATCCAGTATCATTACAAGGGTTATGCTCTTCAGCGGCAAGCAATCCACCTTTGGGACTAGGAAGAAACTTGTGCCATAGGGAGACATTATGGTTTAGTGGACTTGAGGGAGATTTAAGAGACTTGGTTTTTATACCAGATGCTGCCACTTATTGGCTGTGTGACTTTGAGCAAATCCCTTTTCCCTCCTACTCCTCTAGACAGAGTGTAAGAGAGGGACACTAAGTTTAAGCTAGGGTGAACTGAGTCCAGTGTGTCTACATCGGAGGGTTGCACTAGTTTGTTTTACACTAATATGAATTAAACAGATGTGTGTTTCTGTATGTAAGCAGGGCTTTAAACTGGAAGCTCTTTAGGGCAGCTGTGTACAGCTCTGAGCACAAGGGGTCCCCGATTTCAGCTGGGCCCTCTGGGTGCGACTAAATTCCAAATAATAATAATTATATTGGACCATTGGAAGGGCTTTTCACTCATCCGCCGAAACCTCTGGCGTTGGCCCCGGTCAGAGCCAGACTTTGGCTATGTCGACACTGCACTGGTTTTGCGCAAGAAATATGCAAATGAAGCTCAGCGTGGAATATTGCCGTGCCTCATTTGCATAATTAGTGAGCGACCACTTTTTGCACAAGAGGCTTTTGCGCAAAAAGGAGCTGTCTACCTGGCTCCTTCTTACGCAAACCCCCTCTTTTGCGCAAGAGACATTCTTCCACCTTATTTTCGGGGGTTTTGCACAAAAGTCTCTTGCGCAAAAAGCAGCCATTCGTTCATTACACAAATGAGGCTCAGTGAAAGTCCACGCTTAGCCTCATTTGCATATTTCTTGCGCAAAACCAGCGCAGTGTTGACATCGCCTTAGAGACCACGCGTCTGCTCCGCTCCACCACTGCGCACCACACGTTCCAGCTTCTCTAGACAGCTTCCCACGGCTGCGAGTGCAAACGAGCATGCAATGAGATTCCCGGTGTCACTCCGTGCCCCCTTCCACAGATCTCGCGGCCCCCCGCAAAGCTTAGCCGAACACTCAGTGAAAACAACACATGCAAGTGACAGCGGCAAAGGGTGGGGGGGGGATAAATTTTGCTCCATCCAATGTGTCCAAACAATATTTCTCCTCGGCCTGGAACCAGAACTTCTTGGCTGTAACCGGATACGTTCGGATTAGAGGGTTTTGTTATAGCCGTAATAAGCTTTCACAAAGGCAGAGACCCTAGGGACTCATATCTTGACTTTCCCCCACTAGATGAGATGGAGGGATTGATTCTGGAAAAGAACAATTGCAAAGCGGGTTTTTGGCCCTAAGCACCATGGCAAAAGGGGGACTGACAGTGCCAAGCCTCCATGAGAAACTGGACTCAACTGGACCCAAACCGCGATAACAGGTTTTGGGCTCGTTTCCACCGTTAGCTGGTTGTTGATTGTTAATTACTCGTCTTTATTGTGGTTTTTTTCTGGAAGCCAGTTGCGTAGCAACCAGCACTCTAAATCTAAACATGACACACACACTATCCCCGGAAAAAAAAACCAACCTGGATCTTTTACAACAATGTCTATAACAGCCTCACTTGGATAAACCACCAACTTACTTGGAAGGAATCTTTGCTTTCCTAGAATTCATGTACTCGGAGATAAAATGACCCCAAGTGATAAAGCAGCCTCAGAAATGCGTTAACTCCTCCACGGCTAAGCCAGCTGGGCCATCCAGTTGACCCAGAGCTGTGTGCGGCATGAGAAGAATGAAGGGCTGGAGTCAAGCTTCACGGATGTTATTGAGGGTCTTGGCACCGACTTTAACACGGCTAAATGTAAACGGATACATCTCGGAACAAAGGAGGCTGGCGAAGGCTACCTGATGAGAGAGTCTTTCCTGGAAACTCTGAGCAAAATTTGGGAGTCCTGGAAAATGAGCAGATGGGGTGATGTGGCCAACAGGACTCATGCGACCCTTGGTTGAGTCCACAGTAGGTCTTTAACCTCTGTCTCTGGTCCTAGTGTGACAATCCGGTGCTCACAGTTTTGGAGGGATGTTCATACATTGGAAAGAGTTCGGAGAAGAGCCACACGAATAACTGAAGGGTTAGAAAACCTGCCTTCTGGTGATAAACCTCAGGAGCTCAATCTATTGAGCTCAACAAAGAGGGTAAGGGGTGATTTGATCAGGCTCTAGAAGTACCTTCACAGGTACAAATATTTAATAATGGGCTTTTCTGTCCAGCAGCAAATCCACTGGCTGGAGGTTGACGCTAGACAATTTCAGACTGGGAGTAAGGCACTCGAACAATTTACAACGGGTCAGTGTGATTTCTCCACCACTGACCATTTTTCAGTCTAGAAGGGATTTCTTTTTTCTATGAGATCTGCTCTAGGAATTATTTTGGGAGAAGGTCTCTGTGCTCTGTTACCCAGGAGATCAGACGAGAGGATCACAACAGCCCATAAGAACATAAGAACGGCCGTACTGGGTCAGACCAAAGGTCCTTCTAGCCCAGTATCCTGTCTGCCGACAGTGGCCAGCACCAGGTGCCCCAGAGAGGGTGGACCGAAGACAATGATCAAGCGATTTGTCTCTTGCCATCCATCTCCAGCCTCTAACAAACAGAGGCCGGGGACACCATTTCTATCCCCTGGCTAATAGCCTTTTATGGACCTAACCTCCATGAAATTATCTAGCTTCTCTTTAAACTCTATTATAGTCCTAGCCTTCACAGCCTCCTCTGGCAAGGAGTTCCACAGGTTGACTACACGCTGTGTGAAGAAGAACTTTATTTTATTAGTTTTAAACCTGCTCCCCATTAATTTCATTTGGTGACCTCTAGTTCTTCTATTACGGGAACTAATAAATAACTTTTCTTTATTGGCCCTCTCCACACCACTCATGATTTTATAGACCTCTATCATATCCCCCCTCAGTCTTCTCTTTTCTAAACTGAAAAGTCCCAGTCGTTTTAACCTCTCCTCATATGGGACCTGTTCCAAACCCCTAATCATTTTAGTTGCCCTTTTCTGAACCCTTTCCAAGGCCAAAATACCTTATATTTATCTTATATTTATCTTATAAATAAATTATAGCCCCGTCTATAATTGGTGTCGGATCGGGCGCTGATTGCAGGGATTCTGAAGCTGCCTTACACATGTGAACCTCTGGCCTCCCTCCTCTTCCAGACCTGGGTGAACTCTTTTCAGGGCACAGTTTGTTTGACAAAGGCAGCGGTTGTTTTCTCTGCTCATGCATGATCTGCTCACGGGTTGTTTTTACCCATTTCACCCTGATAGGGAATTGATCAACAGAACTCTCCATTGATTAGACCTCACCTGGAGTTGTTCTAAGCACCACATCTCAGGAAAGATGTGGAGAAATTGGAGAGGGTCCAGAGAAGAGCAACAAAAATGATGAAAGGTCTAGAGAACATGAGCTAGGAGGGAAGACTGAAAGAACTGGGCTTGTTTAGTTTAGAAAGAGAAGACTGAGAGGGGATATAACAGCAGTTTACAAGTACCTGAGAAGGTGTGACAAGGAAGAGGGAGGCAAATTGTTCTCCTTGGCGTCTGAAGACAGGACAAGAAGCAATGGGCTTAAATTGCAGCAAGGGAGGTTTAGGTTGGACATTAGGAAAACTTGCTACCTGTCAGGGTGGTTACACACTGAAATAAATTGCCTAGGGAGGTTGTGGACTCTCCATCACTGGAGATATTGAAGAGCAGGTTGGACAGACACCTGTCAGGGATGGTCTAGATGGAGCTTGGTCCTGCCGTGAGGGCAGGGGACTGGACTCGATGACCTCTTGAGATCGCTTGCAATTTTAGGATTCTGTGCTTCTACGATTCTATGTGATATGCTGGCCACATTCCAAGCGTCCACCCATTCCACCTTCCGAAAGTCTCTTGTGGCTGTCATTTGGAGAGAATGCAGGACAATGTAGCACTTTAAAGACTAACAAGATGGTTTATTAGATGATGAGCTTTCGTGGGCCAGACCCACTTCCTCAGATCAAATAGTGGAAGAAAGGAGAGAAGGTTTCTTCTTTACTTCCTGTCCTAAGCTGCTGTTGTAACCAGCAGCCGTATAACACCCCAGAGGTAGCAGCATTTCACTGCACCAGCTCCACAGCGCTCCATTGCCCCTTCTACTTCGTCAAGTGGAGGGGGCGTAAAGAGCTGGAACCCGGCCATGGGTCACCAACACAGCAGAACGTTGCCTAGATGTTGTTGAGTTTTCTTGCTGCCTTCACCCTCCAGCAGACCCTACCTGAGCACTGCATGGGCGGACATCTTCACTGCCAGGTAGGCACCCCTTCTCACTCTGTGGCACTCCTCTTGGGATCTGCCCAGGAGTAAATGCTGCGTCGCTTATTGACTTCCTGGTTGGGAGAACTGGCTGAAGAGGAGCTGGAGAAGGGAGGCCAACGGGGCAGCTGGGGAGAGGTATAGGGCTTGGTGCATTGTTTCCTTGCTCCAGGAGGGCTTACATAGGCAGCCACCAAACCAACCCCTCTCTCTTATGGAACAGGGAGATGGGAACTACACAAAGCAGAGAGCTTGTGGCACACATGGTCCAGCAACGTCTCCGGCCACTGTGCACTCAGCAAGGGCTCCAGCGTACCTTGGGGGCCGGAGCCTTTTCGGCTGCCGAGGGGAAAGTTGGTGCAGTAAACGGGGTCGTCCGGAAAGCCCCAAGGGGTCCGGCCGGAGGTAACTCCATGGCTACGTCTGCACGATGTGTGTTTTTCCGCAGACGTTATGCTAATGAGGGACTCATTAGCATGAGCCGCGACATCATGAGCGTATTTTCTGCCGAAAAAATGCGTCGTGTCGACGTAGCCCACTGGAAGAAATGGAGTTGCCCCAGGGATGGATTCGGCCTGGAATCGAGAATTTCCCCTTGGAACACCTGCCCGCAGGGATCTCCGGGTACCACCTCTTCCTCCCCCCGACACGCCCCTCTTCACCCCTCCCTGCAGCCCTGAGCACCCGTCCAAGTCCCCGGGGGAGACCTGACCCCACCGTGACCGCCCAAGCCCGCAGGGAGGCTTGTGCTGGCCAATGAGTCATATTGACTCTGGCTAGACTGTAAAGGGGCTTCTCCTCTCGTTCCAGACAAAGTACGTCGACACGGCCAAGGACGTAGATGGCCCTTCACTCACCAGCATCAGCTGCCTGGACGTGGGGCCGGACTTTCCCAAGACGCAGGCAGCCCCACGTCGGGGGGAGCCTCAGGCAGACAATGCCTCCAGGCTCCCTGGCGTGCACACCCCCTAACACCGGCTGAGATGGTGTAAACAGATGCCCCCCAGGGTGGTGGCTCCTGTCTCTTCATGGCTGGTCTTTCCAGTGTGGGGAGCGGGTTAGCAGCCCCTGCTCCCTGGGACATATACGGCTGGCCTTCAGCATTGTACTGTCCAGGCTGGATCCTCAGGGATGAGCCACCATTATCAGGGGGCCCAATACTGGCTTCTCCCTGGCAGAGGGACCAGCTGGGCTGTGCTCTCACACGTCCCGTGCAGACGGGCCAGGTCAGAACGTGGCAGGCTGGCTCCCAAGGAAGGCCCACCCTGGTGCTGTTGACTCATCGGGTGGTGTCCTGGCTGAAGCAGTGCCCTAGGATGACGCTGCTGGAGGGGGCGGGTGGCACATTTCAGCTGGGGTCCAAAGCCAATGGGTGGTCCTGGCAATTTCTGGTCAGCCAGGCTCCCGTGGCACTTTTCCGATGGAGAGATCTGAACTCCAGCTCCCTGGCCAGACTGCAGCTTTGGAAATTATAAGCTGACCACCCACGAGGAGCCCAAAGCACTTGGCAGCCTTGTTCTACTTCGCGCCACGGTGAGTTGCCCCACCCTTGACATGCAGCCTTTGTGGAGGTGGAACATCCCCTTGGTGGAAGGAGCCAAGCACGGACCATGTGCTTAACTTGAAGCATTCAAGTCGTTGCATTGAAGTCATAGAATCACAGGGGTGGAAGAGACCTCCGGAGTCACCGAGTCCAGCCCCCTACCCAAAGCAGGACCAACCCCAACTCAATCAACAGGTCCATGCAAGATGACACCCCCACCACCCAGGCAACAGCCAGTGGTAGCTACAGGGAGAAGATAAGTCGACTATCATTACCCAAACTGAAATTTGCCAGGATACAGCCATAGCGTCTCCTCTCTCATCGCCTGGTTTTCTCTACCCATTTCAATAATTAGTTGCAACCCTCTTCATTCTCTCTGTGAAGCAAACAGACACTTGTTGCCACTATATTAACATTCGAGTTCGCTTTGACGCGTCTGTGTTCCAAGTCATCGACCGAGGGAAAGATTCAACCAATCGGAGCCTCTTAAAAAGTCCACCGACCTCCACTCACCACAGTGCCGAAATCCTCTCCGACGCTACCTGACATCCAGCCCGCCCCTCACAGGTCTCAGCCATTCTTCACAATAACCCAGCCCTGAAAGTAGCATCAACGGAAAGACCGAGAAGGCAGCAATGTGTTTTCAAGGCCAGGAAAACAATTTTTTTTCTGTCTTTATTAACATTGCGGTTTGTTGAATTGTCACAGGATACAAATCACATTCATGGCATTTGCCTGCACTTGCAACAAACGCCTCCTGTGGATATTAAATGTCTTCACTTCATAACTTAACCCCTGCGCAAGCTATTTATTGCCTTATGTCCCCCACTGACGTAAATATTGTCTTTCGGCCAGTGGTTTCTGCGGAGGGCGTTTTTAAATATGAGCAGCCTGTCTGAGGAGGAGGTACGGGTGGGAAGGCGAAAGGCTGAAAGAGGATTTAAGAGACGGATCGTAAAGACTGAGTCGTGCATTTCACAACGTCCCTCAAGGGGACTTTATATTGGTTCTTTCTTGGGGTTTTCTTTCCGTCAAGATTGCTTGTGTTTGAAATTGAAGTGCCTGTTTGGTCTTTGTCCATAGCAGGGTGTTGGTGGGTGAATAATGTATATGCCAAAGCTGAGTGCCTCTCTCTGTGACAAGCCTATGAGCTGTGCCACCGCTCAGCTACAGAAGTAGAGTTCTTTAGCCCAAGCAATCCCTGGCACGTGGGCCAAAAAAAATCGCGGCGTCACAAAAGCTTCCAACTGAATATTCTGGATGCAGATTCTTAAAGAGAACACAACGTGGCCTATGTCCATCTGCAGGGTCCAGGAGATGGCTGCGCCTCTATCCCCTTGCACCCGGAGTTCATTGCACTGACCGCTGGGTCCTACGTCACAGATGGAGAGCAACCACCGATGTTCTCTGATGCCAGCTAGGGCTAAGCCCAGGGCTGGGCAAGATGCACCACCTAGCACTTTGATCCGGCCCATGGGCTACATCCGGGCACTTTCTATTTCTACCCTGCTGCCCTTGCCACTGAATTTCCAGGCGACGCCTTTGGCAGCAAGAGCCTGTTTAAATGGCTCCAGCTCCCAGTCGCAGTGCTACCCCAGCAAAGGCTGCGAGGGTTTTATATTGTCACAGCAGCCAGGCAACATGGTAGCAGCAGGGCCGGGTGTCCTTTGCTGTGTTTTTACTTCAAAGTCTCTGGCCCCAGGCAGCACTGGGGGAAGGCTAGTCCCCAGCCCCTCCCCTTCTACCTCAGGCCCCGCCTTTTTTTGCAGGGGAGGTGGAGCCAGCCTGTGACCATGCACCAAAATTCACAAAGTGCTCTCCACCCCGTGAAAATGATTGCCTACCCCTAGCTAAGCCTGTCAGTTCTGGGATGGGAATCTTGCAAGAGGTGTGTCTCTGATAGCCTGAGGGTGATAGTCCTATAGGATGTGTTCCTCTACGAGCACTTTGTCGGGGATGAGACGTCAACCCCCGTTTTGAAGGTGAGTTAATAGGATCATGGCTATTTCACAGAGGCTACGTCTAGACTGGAATGAATTTCCGGAAATGCTTTTAACGGAAAAGTTTTCCGTTAAAAGCATTTTTGGAAAAGAGCGTCTAGATTGGCAGGACGCTTTTCCGCAAAAGCACTTTTGGCAGAAAAGCATCCGTGGCCAATCTCGACGCGCTTTTGTGCAAAAAAGCCCCGATCGCCATTTTCGCGATCGGGCTTTTTTGCAGAAAACCAATCTGAGCTGTCTACACTGGCCCTTTGGCGCAAAAGTTTGGCGCCAAAGGGACTTTTGCCCAAACGGGAGCAGCATAGTATTTCTGCAAAAAGCACTGATTTCAGACAGTAGGAAGTCAGTGCTTTTGCGGAAATTCAAGTGGCCAGTGTAGACAGCTGGCAAGTTTTTCCGGATAAGCGGCTGATTTTCCAGAAAAACTGGCCAGTCTAGACGCAGCCAGAGAGAAAGACAGGGGGGGCAGAGAGGTGACATGACCTGTCTACGGTGAGACAGACAGTCGGTGGCAGAGTCTAGGTCTCCTGATACTAGCCCATGCCAGATACCGTGGGCAGTGCGGCCTGTCTTGCATAAAGAGTGGGACGTTAATTAAGGGTCCATTTGAGTAATTCTATCTTGGCGAGCGCCTGGCGTTTCGATGGGTTATGCTATTCTTCTTCACTTTCTGTCCCAAACTCTTGGGAAGTCGGGGAAGACTTTGGTATGTCTCTAGTCATTTGTGAAGGGCTTTTTGATCTTGTGGGATGAAAAGTGCTGCATAAAAGTAAGTCTGTTGCTTAGGATTTGTCTCCTCTCGTGCTTTGCTCTCGAAGAGGGCACAGCCGCGTGGCAGCCTGCGGGGCGGCGCCAAAGATGGGTTTGACTCCATACAGTTGGAGTTATCAGTACATCCAGAGTGAACTGAGGACTTACCCAGTGGGCTCAGAACACTCTAAAATAGGGGTTTTCAAACGACAGGTCGGGCACTGGGATGCCGGGTGCTGGGTCTCGTTGTTGCAGGGGGACCAGGTGAGCATGGGGGACCTAAGGCAGGTTTTCTGCCTGTCCTGGCACCGCAGACGGTGCCGTGCCCCAGAAGTGGCCGGCAGCAGGCCCGGGGGGGAGTGGGGAGCACACAGGGCTCCGTGCATGGCCCCTGCCCCGAGCACTTAGAATCATAGAGCTGGAAGAGACTTCAGGAGGTCATCAAGTCCAGCCCCCTGCCCAAGGCTGGGAACCCGCTGCCAGCTGCTTCTGGGGTGCAGCACAGTCTGGGGGGGCAGCCCCCCTCTGCACCACTGACTGGGAGCCGATCAAGGTCAGCCCCTGCTGCCCCAGCCCTGCCCCCCTCCCCAAAGCCGGTGCCCCCTGCTACAGCACAAAGCGCTCAGCCCCACCCCGGAGCCCACACACCACCCCCATGCTGTCAGGTCACAGGTATCGACAATTTTCTCCACCTGGGTCACGAGAACAAAAGTTTGCTCTAAACTGAACTTTCCCCACCCTGCCCACCCTGGATCGCCTGCCTTTGTTGAAATTGGTTTTGCTACCACCGAGGCCTAACCCTCTGCCTCTGGGTGGATGGCCGGCGTTAGCCGGGGGAACCGGAGCCGGGCGTTCATCCGGCGTGAGGCCGTGAGTCAGCACTCCGCCGGGAACTTGAGTCCCGTACAGCTGGCTGCCTCTGCCGTCGGCAGCTCCAGCCACTGCGTGAGACAAGAGGAATGGAGAGAGTTTAGACCAGAGTTCAAGGGGCCAGGTTCACTGAACCACAAACGCTTCCCTGTCGGACCGAGGTGGAGTTGTGCACCCTGCCCAGGTGGAAACAGAGCCTGCGGGAGAGAAGCGTTGCTGTCGTTTCCAAGTTGTGTTTCCTCAAGATCCTACGCCCCCCCTGGCAGCAGATGCATCAGCACGACACCCACTCAAACTGCTCTGCAGCATCGCAGAGGGGCGGTACGCAGGGCCGACTTATCCATTAGGCATGGTGCCTGGGGCCCATGAAAATGTTTTAATTTCTTTTAAAATCCGAAGGAAAAAAAATGAACTTTTAGGGGCGAAGAAAATGTTTTCACTTTTTTCTCACATCAGAAAAAAATGAAACTTCAGGCCGACGAAAATCTATTACCTTTTGCCTAAAACAGAAAAAAAAATAAAACGTTGAAGTATTTGAAGTTATAGCAAAAATAATTTTTCATATTTTTTTTATGGAGGAAGGGGTCCACGAATGCAAAAGTGCCTAGGGCCCACGAAAGTCATAATGCAGCACTTGCAGCAAGAGACCTTGGTCTCTCCCCGTTGCCCTGTGGGTGGGCCGCGTCGGCCGATGCGCCCTGTTCCGGCCTCACCCAGAATTCAGCCGTGCTCATCCCTGATCGCTCACATCTGGGGCTGAGACTGAGTTTCTTAATGGCATTTTCTGGCTCTTTGATTCTGTGCTCTGTCGTTGTCTGTGTGCATATAGACCAGCTCTTGGCCTGGCGTGCGTGCTGGCAAGCCACCTCCTGGCAGGGCGAACGGGCGGGTGGGTCTTTGCAATGTCTCCCCAGCAGCCCTCGGAAGGACCCTTCATTGTTTACTTCCTCCAGATGGTTTCAACAAATACTGTCTAGACCATCCCTGGTAGACATTTATCTAACCTACTTTTAAATATCTCCAGAGATGGGGATTCCACAACCTCCCAGGGCAATTTATTCCAGTGTTTGACCACCCTGACAGTTAGGAACTTTTTCCTAACGTCCAACCTAAACCTCCCTTGCTGCAGTTTAAGCCCATTGCTTCTTGTTCTATCCTCAGAGACCAAGATGAACAAGTTTTCTCCCTCCTCCTTATGACACCTTTTTAGATAGCTGAAAACGGCTCTCATGTCCCCCTTCAATCGTCTCTTTTCTAAACTAAACAAACCCAATTCCTTCAGCCTTCCCTCATAGGTCATGTTCTCTAGACCTTGAATCATTCTTGTTGCTCTTCTCTGGACCTCTCCAATTTCTCCACATCTTTCTTGAAATGCGGTGCCCAGAACTGAACACAATCCTCCAACTGAGGCCTAATCAGCGCAGAGCGTTCATGTGGACGCTCTCTTGTGCAAGAAACCTCTGATGGCCATTTTAGCCATAGGGCTTTCTTGCACAAGAAATTCATGTTGCCTGTCTATAGTGCCTTCTTGTGGAAGAGCTCTTGAGCAAGAGGGCTTATTCCTCATGAGGAGAGGAAAAACTCTTCCGGAAGAAGCCCTGTTTTCTGACGCTTTACTTAAATTTACGTGCACAAGAACGCGCGTGCAGTGTAGACGCTCTGCACGTTTTTCCGCAAGAACAGTCGTTCTTGTGGAAAAAGCCTGCAGTGTAGACATAGCCTAAAGCTATGTCTACACTCGTGGCTTCTTGCACAAGAACATCTTGCACAAGTGTTCTTGTGCAAGAAGTCTTGCGCAAGAAAACATCCACACTGCCATGTGCAAGCTGTGCTTTTGCGCAAGAGCGCCCATGGCAGTGTGGACGCTATCTTGCGCAAGAAAGCTCTGGTGGCCATTTGAGCCATAGGGCTTTCTTGTGCAAGAAATCCCTGCTGAGCGTCCACACTGCCCTCTTGCGCAAGAGCTCCTGCGCAAGAAGGCTTACACCTGTCAAAAAAGAGCGTAGCTCTTGCGCAAGGAGCCCTCTCTTACCACGCCGTACTGTAAATTTCCTTGCGCAAGAGCGGGCGGGCAGTGTGGATGCTCTGCAGATTCTTGCGCAAGAACAGCCGTACTTGCACAAGAAGCTGCGAGTGTAAACATAGCCCTAGTGTATTAGAATTAGCTGGTGTGTTGTTTTATTTTGGCTTAGTAACTTTCTTTGATCTGGCGGTTTTCACTTGCGACCACGTAAATCCTCCTTTTTATACTTAAGAAAACTCTTCTGAGTGGGGAGGACATCTTTATGAGGTTTCTCCAGGTAAAACTTTTACTCAGGGGAAACTGGATTTATTTTGGGGTTTGGTCCCTTTGGGGGGTTGGTTTCCGGGGGTCCGAGCCCTCCCCACGTTGAACTGGTTGTGCATCAGCATTGCTCTGCAGTGGGGGGGGTAACCCCAACTCTGTGCCTTGGCTGAGGGAGACCATAGCTTCCGGCCAGTAGGACAGGGTGGAAGGAAACCTCAGAGGACAGGAAGGAAGGCATCAGGGGCTTGATCAACGCACTGGGTGACCTCCGTGGTCCACCCTGTCTCAGTGCATAAACGAGGGAGTAAAGGCAGGTGGGTGAGTTTACCTCTCTCGATGGCGTTGGTGGGACTAATCCCCAGTTCTGGTTGCCACATATTTAGAAGGACGTTGACATTTGGAGAGGATGCCGAAAAAGAGTCACAGACACATTCGAGGAGGAGAACCAACGCCTTACAGAGGGAGGATTGGCGTTCCATCTGTTTAAAGATTGCAAGGTGACCTGAACGCAGTGTTTAAGGACCTCCACTGGGAGACAATTCTGGGCATTGAAGGGCACTTGGATTGAACAGAGATCGGTAGAATAAAAACCCGTAGCTGCCAGCGGAAGCCAGACAAATTCGAATGCAAACCGAGTCTGTTTGTTAACGGTGAGGTGAGTTCTCCATCTCTCTTCAAATCGAGGTGTGAACACAAGGGCAGCCGAGTGAATGGTAAAGGCCTGCAAGATACAGAAGGTTCAACTAGATGATCTTATGGTGCCTTTTGCCTTTATGCTCGGGGGACAGAAATCTGTGCGTAAAAGCTCTTTTCTGCTCACAGGGGCAGACCTGACGGAAACCTTCAGGGCATTCTGGATTGAGAGTTTTCCTCAAGGCCCTCTGCTTCTTCAAATAGACATCGGAGAGGAACCCCTCTGTGTGTGTGTGTGTGTGTGTGTGTGTGTGTGTGTGTGTGTGTGTGTGTGTGTGTGGAGATGGGCCTTCTGGGTTGAGAGTTTTCCTCAAAGCCCTCTGCTTCTTCAAATAGACATCGGAGAGGGACCCCTCTTTGTGTGTGTGTGTGTGTGTGTGTGTGTGTGTGTGTGTGTGTGTGTGTGTGTGTGTGTGTGGAGATGGGCATTCTGGGTTGAGAGTTTTCCTCAAGGCCCTCTGCTTCTTCAAATAGACATCGGAGGGGGACCCCTCTTTGTGTGTGTGTGTGTGTGTGTGTGTGTGTGTGTGTGTGTGTGTGTGGAGATGGGCATTCTGGGTTGAGAGTTTTCCTCAAAGCCCTCTGCTTCTTCAAATAGACATCGGAGAGGGACCCCTGTGTGTGTGTGTGTGTGTGTGTGTGTGTGTGTGTGTGTGTGTGGAGATGGGCATTCTGGGTTGAGAGTTTTCCTCAAAGCCCTCTGCTTCTTCAAATAGACATCGGAGAGGGACCCCTGTGTGTGTGTGTGTGTGTGTGTGTGTGTGTGTGTGTGTGTGTGTGGAGATGGGCCTTCTGGGTTGAGAGTTTTCCTCAAAGCCCTCTGCTTCTTCAAATAGACATCGGAGAGGGACCCCTCTTTGTGTGTGTGTGTGTGTGTGTGTGTGTGTGTGTGCGCGTGTGCGCATCAGAGATTGTTTAGCGAAAAGGCTACAGAGTCAGCACCGACTCAAAGGCCTGTGTTTGCCTTGGCTTCCTCCTCTTCTCCATTTGCATCCGTAATTTGACGATCGCTCGCTTCGCCTGATGTCGTTCCAAATGAGAAGGGCTCTCGGCCAACTGGACAGTCATTATTCAAAAACCTTCGTTATTCCCTTGCTCAACCTCCTCAAACGCCCGGCCGGCTGCTCCCCAGGTTTCAAGCAGCTGTGTTGGGATTGGCTGGCCTCCGTGGAGTTACGGCAGAAGAAGCTGCCAATGGGAAAAGAGAGGGAGTTGGAGAAGGCGTCCCACCTCACAGGGAGCGAGGGAGGGGAAAATGGCACTCTCTACTCTAGGTTGCTATAAATAACCCACTTGGCATTGCTGCACAGTGAACGCCTTGGCACAGACCTACAGTTTATGGGGGATCGGGTGCTACGTAGCCCTCCGCATCATTTCTTGAGGGAGAGGGATGTGCCAGCCAAGCAATCTTTCGGCAGGAAACCCTTCCCACACCATCTGGCCCTCCCACCTGGCTATAGTGGGTCTCTAGAAGGGCTTTGGTGAATAAGCTACAGGTGAAATATTGGGCTCACACCCCTGTACCCACAGAACTGGGATCACACAGGCTGCAGCACTGCAAACCCGGAACAATGTAGAAGTGAAAGGTCCAATCTCTCGATACACCAGTACACGTTGAACCTCTCTAGTCTGGCACTTTCTGGTCTGGCAACATCCGTGGTCCGGCATGGTTTTAATGAGCCGTATGTCCGCTTACCAAGGGTGGGGCCAAGTTTCCACCAGCCCCATAAAGTTTGTTTACAGACCCCTGTCCTGGCTCACAATGTTCTGTACTAAAGTTTCAGAGGGGGAGCCGAGTTCATCTGTAACTGGAAAAACGTTAAAAAACAATGAAAAGTCTAGTAGCACTTTAGGGTATGTCTAGACAACAGGCTTTTGTCGACAGACGTTTTGTTGACAGATGCTGTCGACAAAGCTTCTATCGACAAAGAGCCTCTAGACTACAGCCAGTTCTGTTGACAAAGCCGCTTTGTCGACATGACAGTGTAGATGCAAAGGACAGTGTAGATGTAATAACGTTGTCTGTTGTCAGAACTCTGTCAACAAAAGGTGTTATTCCTCGTAGAATGAGGTTTACCGCCATCGACAAAACCGCTGAGTTCTGTCCACGTTATGTGGACAGAACTCAGCTGTAGTGTAGACACAGGTATAGTTTTGTTGACAAAAGTCCACTTTTGTCGACAAAACCCTGTGGTCTAGACATACCCTTAGGCTGTGTCTAGACTACATGCCTCTGTCGTCAGAGGCATGTAGATTAGACACATAGGCAAAGGTAAATGAAGCCGCGATTTAAATGATCGCGGCTTCATTTAAATTTACATGGCTGCCGCGTTGAGCCGACAAACAGCTGATCAGCTGTTTGTCGGCTCAGCGCGCTAGTCTGGACACTCCGCACCGACATCAAAGCCCTTTGTCGGCAGCCCCGTTATTCCTCGTGGGACAAGGTTTACCGGGGCTGCCGACAAAGGGCTTTGATGTCAGCAGGGGAGCGTCCAGACTAGCGCGCTGATCAGCTGTTTGTCGGCTCAGCGCGGCAGCCATGTAAATTTAAATCGCGGCTTCATTTACCTTTGCTAAACAAACAAATCTACATGGCTCCGTCGATGGAGCCATGTAGTTTAGACGTACCCTTAGAGACTAACAAAACATGTAGATGGCGTCATGAGCTTTCGTGGGTCCTACCCATGTCTTGTGCTGTTATTTAAGTCTAATTTACCCCTAAATGTCTTCTCAGAGCCCAGGAAGCAGTGGAAGTGCTGGTCACGCTGTTAGACAGTATCGACCAGAGTTGTTGACTTGAGTCCCACGACTTGAACTCGAGTCGGACTTAAGTCGCCTAGGTGACTCGACTCAAGACTTGACTTGGGTTCATTGTTTGTGACTTGAGACTCGACTTCAGACTTGCTAATTTTGTTAAATTGACTTGGTGAAAAAATTGTCCGAAAATGCCGCTGTTGTTAGTAACAAACCGCCCACAGCAGCGATCGTGGCCCCTCCTCCCAGCTGGACTACTAGTAGTTATCAAGTACAGCAAGTACGATTTATGTTGTTAAATGAAAACAGATAGTGATTATTGTTATTTATCGATATTGATGGCTTGTACAAAAGGGACTTGACATTTTTTAAATTAAGACTTGAGACTCGACTTGGGACTTGACTTGAAAGTGACTTTAGGGACTCGAGACTCTACTTGAGACTTGAAGTGTAGTGACTTGAGACTCAACTTAGACTTGACAATGACAACTTGAAGGCAACACTGGTGTCAACCTTCCATGGTTTGGTAAATTCTCTGGTTCGGCACCAGTCAGGTCCCGAGGGTGCCGGACTAGAGAGGTTCAACCTACACTGATAACCTTCCGGAGGCATCCGGAACTGGGGAGGAGGGAGTTGTGGGGAGGGAGATGGTTTTGGTTCTAGCATATGACATTTTGACGCTCGGAGGTGCACAGAAAGGCAGGCTGGGGAACAGCCTCCGGGCATATCCGCAGCCTTCCTCTCAGAACAGCGAGAGGTGAGGAAAGGTGTAGACCGGCCGGAAGTCTACCTAGTGGAAAATGAGTTTGAGGAAAGGGGTGGTAACTCAGGGTGTCTCTGGTCCAAGGGCTGGGCGAAATCAGTGAGAGCATCCAGAAAGAGTCCTAAAATGGTGTTGGGGGCAGGAAGGAGCTTGTGTTGGCTAAAAGGGGCAGAGGTATGAGAAGGACATAGACAGTAAAAATGAAGGCCGGGGAGTGGGGAGCGTTTGTGGTCAGATCTGATGTCCACTGCAGCTTTTGGCCTGAGGTAAGGAAGCGCCTCTCCGTGCTGACCAAACGTGGCCAGTTTCTCCCCACCCTTGGGGCTCTCCCTTTCAGCAGGGGCAGCACAAAGCCAGCGAGGCTCTGCGCACACAGGCCGCTGGGTCACGTTTATCCGGAGGCCAGCGCGTTCCCCTCCCGGCTGCTTCGAGCTGGGCCAGCAAGGTCGGTCCCTCCCATCCGGGGCCGGGGAAGGAGCTTCTGTTCTTCGCCGACCTTTCTCCTCCCCCTGGCGCCGACTGCCCGTGCCGAGCCCACAGGAGAGGGAGTGGTGCCGGCAGAATCCTGAGGAGCCAAAGAGCAGTGCCAGGACCCTGCCAGTTCACATGGAGCGCCCTCGGCAAAAAGCAATTTTATACGGCTCTGACAGACAAAACGTCCCCCTGGGGGAACTTTTAAAAAGGCCAATTTGTCCTTTAAAAAGGCCAACTCGTTTTGAAGGGCCCTTTTGCTGTTCTTTCGGCCCGGCCTTCCTTCCAAAGAGGAGCTTTTGCTTTGTTTTTCCGAACGCCGGGCAGCGTTTGCCCTCCTCCACGGGGAGTCCTCCAGCCTCTCCGATTCCTGTCAGAGCCTGCCGAGGGATCTTCCGTGGACGCCAGCATTCTAGGTCTCCCTGACCTTGGCAGCCTCTGTCATATCCGCGGTGCATCCACTTCTCACCCCATTACCGCCGCGATCTGGCAGGCTCGTCCCGTTTTCCAGCCCCTGTGGAGTCCAGGTCTCCCAAGCCGCGTTATTCGTCACCCCATCTGTCTGCTTCATCAGCCTCCTGCAAGTATTTGTTTCCAGCCCTTTCCAGAATTCCTTCCACTGGGTTATTCTGTTTTGTTCATGCATGCTGAGTTCTTGGCCTTCGGGGGAATGAACTGAGCATGCACGGGGTTTCCTTCTAGCAGACATCGCGAGCTCCTGCCCTAATGATTTTTTTACCAGCTCCTACATACGTTTGTAGTTGGAGAGGAGAGAAGGCAATGTGGCAAAGTCTGGACCTCTGGTGACTAGGCTCCATTCCTAGCTCTGCTACTGGCAGGTAAATCATTTAAAATTGGGAATAAAAATCCCAATTTGTGAGTATTTAGATAGCAAATTCCCAGATGGGGGAGGCCTCTCTCTTGCTTTGATGGAGTGTGTCTCCTAGGGCTGGATGAGACCTCGGGAGGTCATCGAGTCCAACCCCAACTCAGTCAGGGTCAACCCAACTCAATGAAATGAAAACGACCTGAGCTGGAAAGAACGGGGTGGAGCGTCCCACAAGAAATATTTTGGTGTCCTCAGAACGAGCCACCGATGCTTGCAGGTGGCCGCTCTGAGAATGTTTCCTAACTTGTTAATTAACTGTCAAGGAGGGGGGAAAACAAACACCCACGCTCAGCTCTGTATCCAAATCGTTGCGCATTATTTATGGAGGG
The DNA here is from genome assembly GCF_049634645.1 of Pelodiscus sinensis. Taxonomy (NCBI): domain Eukaryota; kingdom Metazoa; phylum Chordata; order Testudines; family Trionychidae; genus Pelodiscus; species Pelodiscus sinensis. The sequence goes on from NC_134717.1 coordinate 2,260,503, forward strand.
GTGGCGGGGGTAACAGACTCCACCATAAAAGTAATGAACCGTCGCCACTATTCTTAGTAGACGTAAATAGAAGAAGCACACAAATACGGTGCTTGGCACGTTCTTGTCTTACGGATTGGTTTTTAGCATTGGGGGTTGTTTTCCTCTTATGACTTGCTAGCGGGAACCCACTGCCCCGCCACCCCAAACGCCGTGCCCCACCACCCGCAAAGTGGAGGCTCACCTTGTTCCTCCAGAATTGTCCCCCAACTCTCTCCAGAGGCAGCGCAGGGCACCCACCCATGCATCCAGGAGCAACAGGAAGCGCATAACCCAAGACCAGATATGCTGGGTCAGACCAAAGGCCCATCTAGCCTGGTATCCTGTCTGCTGACAGTGGCCAATGCCAGGTGACCCAGAGGGAGTGAACGGAACAGGGAATCATCACGTGATTACCTAGGATTGGTCCTGCTTTGGGCAGGGGGTTGGACTCGTCTCTGCCAACCCTGGGGTTCTATGATTCTGTGATAAGTGACCCTGTTGACCGTTCTCAGCTTCTGACACACAGAGGCTAAGGACACTGTTCCTACCCATCCTGACTACTAGCCATGGACGGACCTAACCTCCAGGAGTTTATCCAGCTCTCTTTGCAACCCTGTTAAAATCCGGATTCCCCCTTCACTCTGCTTTGCCTCCCCTTCCCTCCAGGAATCTACTGTGGCTGCAAGAAAAGCCACTGGTGGCCACCTGCGAGAAACACTGCCAGGTGCTCCCATAATACTGCTGCATTCCTAATCCCTTCGACGCCCTTCCGTCCCTCGTCCAATGGATACTGTCACAAACCTAACTCGGGGAGAGACCATTGTAGGCACTTGAGGGGGAGCCGAGTGCGTATGGTTACTGCACACTTCCATTGTTAGCAAAGTCACGGTGGGTAAATAGCCAGCCCGTAATTCCGGGATCGTTGATGAGTCAGAAATGAGTTGGCAGAGCAGTGAATGAGTTCATGGAATCCTAGGGCTGAATGAGACCTCAGGAGTGATCAAGTCCAGCCCCCTGCCCAAGGCAGGACCAATCCCAACTCATCTTCCCAGCCAGGGCTTGGTCAAGCTGGGACATAAAAACCTCTAGGGATGGAGATTCCACCCCTCCCTAGGGAACCCAACCCAGCGCTTCCTCACCCTCCCAGGGAAATAGTTTTTTCTAATCTCCAACTTAGACCTCCCCCTCTGCAACTTGAGCCCATTGCTCCTTGTTCTGCCATCTGGCCCCCCTGAGAACAAACTCTCTCCATCCTCTTTGGAACCCCCCTTCAGGTAGCTGAAGGCTGCTCTCAAATCCCCCCTCCCGCTTCTCTTCTGCAGAAGCCCAAATCCCTCAGCCTTGCCTCATAATTAGAACATAAAAACATAAGAATGGCTGTACTGGGTCAGACCAAAGGTCCATCTAGCCCAGTAGCCTGTCTGCTGACAGTGGCCAGCACCAGGTGCCCCAGAGAGGGTGGACCAAAGACAATGATCAAGCGATTTGTCTCATGCCATCCCTCTCCAGCCTCTGACAAACAGAGGCCAAGGACACCATTTTATCCCCTGACTAATAGCCTTTTATGGACTTAACCTCCATGAAATTATCTAGCTTCTCTTTAAACTCTGTTATAGTCCTAGCCTTCACAGCTTCCTCTGGCAAGGAGTTCCACAGGTTGACCACACGCTGTGTGAAGAACTTTCTTTTATTAGTTTTAAGTCTGCTACCCATGAACTTCATTTGGTGTCCTCTAGTTCTTCTATTTAGGGAACTAATAAATAAAGAAAAGTTATCTGCCCTCTCCACATCACGCATGATTTTATAGACCTCTATCCTATCCCCCCTTAGTCTCCTCTTTTCTAAACTGAAAAGTCCCGGTCGCTTTAACCTCTCTTCTAGTACAGGGCCAGAGGCCGTGTGGAGGGTCGCAGTGAGCCTCTGGGACAAACACTAACGGCCAGGAAACGCAGGACCAAATGGCATGGCCGAAGCTTTGCCACACCGCCTAATTTCTCCAAGCTAGAAGGGATGAGAAGACTATTTTAATGAGATGGGAGGGATCGGGGGGAACTGAACACCTCCCCGTGCGAAAGCCGGCAGAAAGTCTTGCTGGGCTTCCTGATTTCACTGATAGGCGTCCAATCCTTTCCTGCGGGGGGGTGGTAAGATTCTCACCGCCAGCCTTTGATCGCCGCTTTGCTTTAGAGGTTTGCAGACTGGCCGCCTACAGCAAAGAGAGAGGTTGCCAGGCTGCACCCTTTCGCGTCAGCAACGCAACACTTTCCTTTGGACATACTTCCCCTCCGAAACGCAGTGTTTATGCAGCAGCGCCCCTGACTAACCGCTGCAAAACAGCTCTGCTGGGCTGAGGAATGTTTCTCTGCGAAATATCTTAAATAAATACAACTGAAGTGTGTTTATGGTGGGCCGGCTCACTCCTGACGTTGAAACGGAGCCATTCCGCTGACTCGCTTCTCTCCGCAGCAATTTGTCACTGGTTTGTGTTAGGAAAACCGCCAGATGATGGAGCGATGGAAACTTTCGGGCCATTAACCGTTGCCCCTTTGCTTAATGGCTCCTGATATTGCAAATGCCACGCATTAATGAGTGCGTTTATTTTCCAAAGCCCAGACGCGGGAGCTCTTGGGAAGGGCAAAAAGAACACAGCACTGCTGTGTCTTGAAGACATTTTCCCTGCAACCAGTGAGCCGGCTGCATTAAATCCAGAATACAGTGGGGTGCAGAATCAACCTTTAAGCCACGCTAAGAATTAGAAGTAGAATTGGACGTGCTGTTAAGGGTGCCTAACACATTCCATTATAAGTGCCTAGTTTTGGCTGCTTATAATTTTTCTATGTCAACTCCTACCTCACCCCCAGCAGGTTCCTTCCCCCCCCCCCCACCCCACCGAGTAGCGCAAAGCATGCACAGTGAATGGGAGAATTTAACGGTGTCTCCTTTGTGCTTTTACAAAACAACCCACTGGAAGCCAGCAGTGAAAGCTGTTCCCATACGAGATTTGAATTGACCTCTCTTGGGCATACACATAGCGGGTTTGTTTATGTAGGGTTGCTCACACGCACTGAAACGCACTGTGGTTATCAGAGCTAAGCAAAAGAGACAAGCATTGTTTTGCCAAAACTGGTACCCTTGTATTGCGGGGCAATTCGTATCCCTGTAGTTGAACTCTTCCGAAAATGCCAGGGATACGTTCTTTCACACAAGCACAAATAAGGAGTGGAGGCAGAAATCTCTTTTGCTCGATATCATGTGCTAGAAAGAGGCTTCAAAAACAACGAATAGTCTAGCAGCACCTTAAAGACTAACAAAACATGTAGAGGGTATCATGAGCTTTCAGGGGCACAACCCGCTTCTTCAGATGAAACATAGAAAGAAGCAGTCATACAGAAGAGAAAATATGATCATAGAATCATAAAACTGGAAGGGACCTCCAGAGGTCATTAAGTCTGGTCCCCTGCCCTCACGGCAGAACCAAGCACTGTCTAGACCATCCCTGATAGATGTCTGTCCAAGCTACTCTTAAATATCTCCAGTGATGGAGATTCCACAACCTCCCTAGGCAATTTATTCCAATGCTTAACCACCCCGACAGGTAGGAAGTTTTCTTAACGTCCAACCTAAACCTCCTTGCTGCAATTTAAGCCCATTGCTGTTTGTCCTATCTTCAGAGGCCAAGGAGAACAATATTTCTCCCTCCTCCTTGTAGGTACTTGAAAGCTGCTATTATGTCCCCTCTCAGTCTTCTCTGTTCTAAACTAAACCAACCCAATTCTTTCAGTCTTCCCTCACAGCTCATATTCTCCAGACTTTTCATCATTGTTGTTGCTCTTCAATGGACTTTCTCCAATTTCTCCACATCTTTCCTGAACTGTGGTGCCCAGAACTGGACACAACACTCCAATTGAGGCCTAATCAGCACAGAGTAGAGCAGAAGAACGATGTTTTCTGTCTCGCTCATAACACTCCTGTTAATACAGCCCAGAATCACGTTGGCTTTTTTTGCAACAGCGTCACACTGTTGGCTCTTATTTAGCTTGTGGTCCACTCTGACTGACCCCCCCCCCCCCCAGATCCCTTTCTGCAGGATTCCTCCCTAGACAGTCACATCCCTTTCTGTTTGTGTTAAAGGGTTGTTCCTTCCTAAGAAGAGCACTTTTCATTTGTCCTTCTTAAACTTCATCTTACTCAACCCTTTCTCCAGCGTGTCCAGATCATTTGGATCATGGTCACCTTTTGGGGATTTAAACATTTTATATGGTCATTCAGGGGCTCTCAGTCACTCATGCTGATGTGATACTGGAGGGTTGTTCATGGCCTATGGGCTTAACACATGAGTGTGTGACAACACAGTTCCTAGAACATGACCAGCACCAAAGTTACTGTAAGTCTGCAGAATGGTAAGTTACTGGCAGTAGTTTTCCCCTTGGAAGAAAGTGCATTCATGTGTTTCCTTTGCAAAACCAAACAACTGCACACAGCCTGAGGAATGAGACGGACTTGGCTAACAGGCGCAAGGATAAAAGCACAGCGCACCGGACCTGGATGCGTTCCCTTAGCAGCACAGAGCAGTTTAGATTTTCCATCCGGTGGAGCCCATGATCTTTACTGCTGCAAAAAATGAGGTTTGAGATGTCTGTTGGCCGAATCTGCAAACCTGCTGTGCCTGCTTCCAGAGCCCTGCACTTCTGGCAACTAGTTAGCTGCACTCGGCAGTTCCAGGTCGCCAAATGCTGCCCAAATAGCATCAATCCCATGTATCTCCCAGGAGCAAAATCTTTGTCCCGCAGCCTCTGTGGAGTTCATCAGCCCCACTTGACGAGATGACTGAAACTTGTGTGTGTGAGTGTGAGCATACGTGTGTGTGTGCGTGCACATGTGTGTGCATGCAAGTGTGTGCTTGTGGGTGTATGCACGCTTGTGAGTGTGTGTGTGTGCATGCGTACGTGAGTGTGTGCGTGCATGCACATGTGTGCACATGCTTATATGTGTGTGAGTGTGTGTATGTGTGCCTGTGTGTGCATGCGTTTGTGTGTGTGCTTGTGTGTGTGTGTGCATGCGCGAGTGTGTGTGTGCACACATGTGTGCACATGCTTTTGTGTATGTGAGTGTGTATGCATGAGTGTGCATGTGTGCTTGTGTGTGTATACATGCCTGTGTGCGCACACATTTGTGCGTGTGAGTGTGTGCATGTGTGCTTGTGTGTGTGCATGTGCAAGTGTTTGCACACACACACGTGTACACATGCATGTGTGTGTGTGCATGTGTGCTTATGTGTGTATGCATGCCTGTGTCTGCGCACATGTTTGTGTGTGTGAGTATGTGTGCATGTGTGCGCACGTGTGCACATGCTTGTGTATGTGCACTAGTGTGTGTGTACTTGTGCCCATGTGTGTGTCTTTTTCTGCATATACACTGGCTGCTGCTAGAAGTAGATTGGTGAAAGGGAGGAGAGGAGGACAGAGAAGAGAGTCTGAGAAGAATAATGTTGCACATCAACCTCTGTTCCGCTGAGACTTTCCGATTAGTCAAACCAGGAACAAAGGAGTTTTGGAAACCACTGGTTGTCAAAGCAAACGCTTCCCCCGGTAGCTCCCCACCTCGGTCTCTGGAAACACCCTTCCTGAGCATTTCTTTGTGGACTTTCCCACTGGGAGACAATGAGTAAGATCTGCAAGCGCCGAGAGGAACTCTCATGGTCTTTGTCGAGGGGCTGGGAGCGTAGAGATGCACTAAGGACACAAGGCCACTTTGCTTTGCAACGCCCTTGCAGGAAGTAGGCTACCCTGCGTCAAATGGATCAGCAGTCCTCCTCTCTCTCTCTCTCTCTCTCTCTCTCTCTCTGTCACTCACACACCGTTTAAACGGCAATGGCACCTAATAAAATAATGAAAAAGTAATCCCTCGCACTTCCACTGTGCTTTTCATCACCGATGTACAAGCTTGTTAAAGTCTGGTCAGCAGCAGCGGTCTCACTATACAGATGGGGAAACTGAGGTATGGGTTTTTTTAACTCTGCTATTTTGAGGTTCTTCAGTCATTTGGGTGCTGACATCACGCAGCCAGTGAGTTGGGAGCTGGGTCTAGAACCCAGTTCACCTGCCTCCCAGGTCTTCGCCTCATTCGAAAAGGCAAAATATCCCAGGAAAGGGATGTGATGAGTTGGACCAGGAGATCTGGAAGATATGGGTGGGATACGATCCCCGTGTCGTTAGCAGATAAAGGGCCAGATCCTGAGCTATGTTCCGGTGAATTTGATATGATAGAGGTCTATAAAATCATGAGTGGTGTGGAGAGGGCCGATAAAGAAAAGTTATTTATTAGTTCCCGTAATGGAAGAACTAGAGGACACCACATGAAATTAATGGGTAGCAGGTTTAAAATTAATAAAAGAAAGTGCTTCTTCACACAGCGTGTAGTCAACCTGTGGAACTCCTTGCCAGAGGAGGCTGTGAAGGCTAGGACTAGAATAGAGTTTAAAGAGAAGCTAGATAATTTCATGGAGGTTAGGTCCATAAAAGGCTATTAGCCAGGGGATAAAATGGTGTTTTTGGCCTCTGTTTGTCAGAGGCTGTAGAGAGATGGAAGGAGACAAATCGCTTGATCATTGTCTTCGGTCCATCCTCTCTGGGGCACCTGGTGCTGTCCACAGTTGGCAGACAGGCTACTGGGCTAGAAGGACCTTTGGTCTGACCCAGTACTGCTGTTCTTATGTTCTTATGTTCTTATGAATTTGCCCTATTAGCGCAGCACCAAAAAAAGTAACGATGACCTAGAGACATAACTGAGGATTCCTGGAGCAAGGCAAATGCAGGCACCACATGCATCTCATCTCTCATGTAATTCTCTCTAGCTAAGCCGGACGTTCTCGTCTAGAATGAGTTTCCCACCCCACAGGGTTTCACACTGGTGTTCAGTGAGAGAACCAAAAGGAAGCCACCAGAAATGGCACCCTAAAGTCTGAGGGAGTTCAAGCTTAGGGGTGATCTTGGCTTGAGTCCACCTTTTTGGGGTGAGCGCACATGAAGATGATGAAAATAGCTACTCCCCTGGTTGTAACCCTTGGCAGCAGGCATCGTGACATCTCTGAATAAGCACTGCCCACAGAAACCCAAGAACTACTCATCAATATATTCTAGCTGGCTTTTACATTTTGAAAAAGAATCTGTTTGCATCATGAGCAGCATTTGCTGGGGTAACTGGTACCTGGGCGAGACAAGACGATTGAGATTGTCTAACGTGACGTAACATGATACGTCATGATATCGGTTTTCAAATATCGGGGGACATGATAGCGGTTTTCAAATATCTAAAAGGGTGTCACAAGGAGGAAGGAGAAAATTTGTTCCTCTTGGTTTCTGAGTATCAGAGGGGTAGCCGTGTTAGTCTGAATCTGCAAAAGCGACGAGGAGTCCTGTGGCACCTTATAGACTAACAGAAGTGTAGGAGCATAAGCTTTCGTGGGCAAAGACCCACTTCGTCAGATGCATGACGAAGCTTGGTTTCTGAGGACAGGACAAGGAGTAATGGGCTTAAAGTGCAGCAGGGGAGGTTTAAATTGGACATTAGGAAAAAAATTCCTAACTGTCAGGGTGGTCAAATATTGGAATAAATTGCCAAGGGAGGTGGTGGAATCTCCCTCTCTGGAGATATTTAAGAACAGGTTAGATAGACATCTGTCAGGGATGGTGTAGACGGAGCTTGGTGCTGCCTTGAGGGCGGGGGGCTGGACTCGATGACCTCTCGAGGTCCCTTCCAGTCCTATTATTCTATGATTCTATGATTCTATGACATTCACCCAGGAACTATCACTTCTAGTTGCATTTCTTTCATTAATAGGATAACAAGCCTGGTGCATAAGGGAGAAGCTGTGGACGTGGTATACCTAGATTTTAGTAAGGATTTTGACACGGTCTCACGTGACCTTCTTATCGAAAATCTAGGGAAATACAACTTAGATGGGGCTTCTATGAGGTGGGTGCATAACTGGCTGGATAAGTGTGGCGGGTTTTACGGGTGCGAGCTCCGCACCCCCAAATCCCCCGGGCTAGGCCAGCGGGGTGGGGTGGGGCTCCGCGTACCCACCGCCTTTCCAACGCCCAGTTGCCCTGTCCTCCGGGGTTCACGGGCGAGTCCGGCCCCAGGTGCGATCACCCCTCGCCCCGTGTAGGGCCGAGGGGGCTCGGCGAACCTGGACCTGTAACCTCCCGGGCGGCCCCCGGCCGGGGTCTGACCGGGGCTCTTGAGCCGTCCCTCTAAGTTTTGTCCCCTTGTCTTGTTGTCCCTCTCCGCGGGTAAGGGGAGGGGTGGTGTGTGCGACCGTCGTCGCCTTGTGGACCTACGTTGAGGTCGGGGTGTGGGGGGAGTGGGGGACCCGGGCCCGCCCTCACCACTGGGTCCCAGCCCGAGGCCCTAAGTGAGGTGGGTGCTTTAAAGCGCTCCCCTCACGGCAGGCGGGGCAGCCGCCCGAAACTCGCCTGCCCGCGGGCGCCAGAACGGCCCCGCCTCGGACTCCTTCCACTCCCGCTGCGCCGGCCCCCCGGGCCGGTGCAGAGCCAAGTCACTTACCCCGTCACAGACGTCGGGCTCGTCCCAGGGCAAGCCTCCAGTTGCCGGGGTCGTCTCCCTTGGTCGCCCAGAAAGCCGGGTGCTTGGGGTGCCGGGAAGCCAGGGTGGCTGCCCGCTCGCTTCCCCCTGCCTGGGCATCCCGGCGCCCCTGTTATGGGCGCGTACGGGTGACGTCAGGGGCATCAGCCCCGCCCCCTCCAGGGGGTTCCCGCGCGGCCCTTGCCGAAGCGCGCCCGCGGCTTCCGCCCTGGGCGCGAACCGGGGCGCCCTCGCCGGACGCCTCCCGGGCTCCCGGGGTTTCCCCCGTCTCCTCTGGCGCGCGCCCGCCCCCGCCTTCGGCCGCGGCGGAGCCGGCGGCGCCACGCCGAGCGGCTTCTGGCCGTCCCTGGCCGCCGATTCCCGCTGGGGAGGGGGGGCCTCCCCCGCTCCTAGTGCGGACCCAGCTGGGTCCGTCACAATAAGCATTCTCATCTGATGAAGTGGGACTTTGCCCACGAAAGCTTATGCTCCAACAGTTCGGTTAGTCTATAAGGTGCCACAGGACTTCTCTCCATTCTCAGAGAGTAGTTATTAATGGTTCACAGTCATGCTAGAAGGGTATAAAAAGTGGGGTTCCATAGGAGAATGTTTTGGGACCAGCTCTGTTCAATATCTTCTTCAACGATTTAAATATTGAGATAGAGAGGATGCTTATGAAGTTTGCAGATGATCACAAGCTGGGAGGGGTTGCAAGTGCTTTGGCGGACAGGGTCATAATTCAAAATGATCTGGACAAATTGGAGAAAGGGTCTGAGGTAAACAGGATGAAATTTCATAAGGACAAATGCAAAGTGCTCCACTTAGGAAGGAACAATCCATTTCACGCATATAGAATGGGAAGCAACTGTCTAGGAAGGAGTCCTGCGGAGAGGGAATCTAGGGATCATAGTGGACCACAAGCTAAATATAACAGTATGACGCTGTTGCAAAAAAAGCAAACATCTTTCTGGGATGCATTAAGAGGAGTGTAGTGAGCAAGACACGAGAAGTCATTCTTCCGCTCTACTCTGCGCTGGTTAGGCCTCAGTTGGAGTATTGTGTCCAATTCTGGGCACCACATCTGAGGAAAGATGTGGAGAAATTGGAGAAGGTCCAGAGAAGAGCATCAAGAATGATTAAAAGTCTATAAAACATGAGCTATGAGGGAAGACTGAAAGAATTTGGCTTGTTACGTTTGGAAAAGAGAAGACTGAAAGAGAACATGATAGCAGTTTTCAAGTATCTAAAAGGATGTTAAAAGGAGGAGGGAGAAAAATTGTTCTCCTTGGCCTCTGATGACAGGACAAAAAGCGATGGACTTAAATTGCAGCAAGGGAGGTTTAGGTTGAACATTAGGAAAAAATTCCTGCCTGTCAGGGTGATGAAACACTGGAATAAATTGCCTAGGGAGATTGTGGAGTCTCCATCACTGGGGATATTTAAGAGCAGGTTGGACAGACACCTGTCAGGGATGGTCTGATGGTGCTTGGTCCTGTCGTGAGGGCAGGGGACTGGACTCGATGACCTCTCGAGGTCCCTTCCAGTTCTAGTGTTCTAGGATTCTATGAATCAGTGAATCACAAAATACCAGGAGTTGGAAGTCGAAGCTAGACAAATTCAGGTGAGAAATACGTCCCAACGTTTTAACAGTGATGGTAATTAACCGTAGGAGAAGTCTTGATGGATTCTCCATTGCTGACAATTGTTAAATCAAGCCTGGACGTCACTCTGAAAGTTCTGTCCTAGTTCAAATAAGAATTAAATCCAGGAAGTCTGAGACCTAAGTTATGTAGGAACTCAGACTATCTGATCACAAGTGGTCTCTTCCGACGGAAAATGTCCTATTTGACATCACACGACATAGGAGATGCTCTTTCCCTTGCTTTAATTTTTCTGACACTTCAGAAAAACAACCTTGTTGCTTGCTCACTGTCTTCAATTTTTAGCGTTTTCTTAAAACTGCATTCTAGCTGGGCCCAGAAGCAGTGTACACTGATATGCAAATACTTTAAGCATACACATGAGCCTCACATTTTAAGTCCCGATGGATTTGAGCCAGAAAGTGTAAATTTGAGTCAATGGCCAGACCTCCCTGGAATTTCAAAGTTTTCGTGTGGTCTACTACGGAGACACTGGGCAGGGTCCAGATTCTAAAATTTGGAGGAGTTCCGATCCAAGTCTTTCATCTGGGCCTACCTCAGCATTTGTGGTTCTCCAGTCGCTACTTTAAAAAATGGTTTAACAGTTTCTGAAAGAGTTCTTACAGACTAGCTATATTTGCTGGAATATATGCCTTGACACTGTGTTTTTAAGATGCAGAAAGCTGGGGAGAGAGCAGCTTGTCGTCTGACATGAAATTGTTCTACAACACACACAATGGTAGCCTCTCTCTGGCGGATAACATTTTTCATGCCAGGCAATGTGAAAGGACCAAATCCCAGGAGATGCTGAGAAGAGTTGGTCAAAGTAGTCTGTGGCACTAATTAGCAATATGAAATGAGTCAGCTCATTTCAGCAGATGGTTTCATGATGGTGATTAACTGGTTGGCGGCAGAGCTGCTATTCACACTTATAGTTCTGTTTTCTCCCAGTTTGTTTTTAAACAGCCTGAGAAATGACGTGCCAAAAACTATATTAAAGAACATAAAGGCTGCAAAGTCAAGTGCATACAAACATGAGAACAGCCAGACTGGGTCAAACCCAGGGGTGGCCCATGACTATAAGCCAACTCGGCCGTCGCCTAGGGCACCGCCTTCAATGGCGCCCGATGATGACATCACCCCATTGACGGCGGATCGCGCGTTCCGCCTCGGGCGCCAGATGCCGCAGCCCGCCTCGAGCCGCTCCTGGTCAGACCAAAGATCCACCTACCACAGTATCCTGTCTGCCAACAGTGGCCAAGACCAGGTGCCCCAGAGGGAGTGAATAGAACAGGGAATCATCCAGTGATCCCTCCCCTGTCACCCATTCCCAGCCTCTGACAAACAGTGGCTAGGGACACCCTCCCTACCCATCCTGCTAATAGCCATTGATCGACCTAACCTCCATGAATCTATCTAGCTCTTTTTTGATCCCTGTTAAAGTCCTGGTCTTCACACCATCCTCTGGCAAAGTACTAACAAGTTCCAAAATACCAATATTAAAATGCCTGTGAAATTTGCATTCAGCCCCTGCCTATTTAAATATTATAATATAGTCTTTATTTACAGGATCGTGTGCTATTCCTTCTTGGTCTCTGGCGTCACTCAGTCTATGTCTAGATTGCAGGCTTCTTTTGGAAGAAGCATTTCTAGAAGAGATCTTCTGAAAAATCTTCCACCAAAAGGAAGTGTCCACACTGCCAAAGCGCATCGAAAAGCAATCTGCTTTTTCAGCAGAGAGCGTCCACACTGAATGCATGCTCTCTCACATGTAAGCTGTGATTGCTATGGGCGGAGTGGCCACCAGGGCACCTGTGCTCTTTCCTCTTCCTCTTCTTGCGAAAGAACTCCCTCTTCCCCGTCCACACACGCCTTGGCTTCTTCCTCGTAGAAAGAGCATTACCAATGCCAGAAAACCCTCTCTGTTCCTTCGATTTACTTTCAAAAGAACGTGATTGCAGTGTGGATGTTCCTCTGTTTTTTTCGGAAAAATGACCATTTTTCCGACAAAACTCTGTAGTGTAGACATATCCCGTCGGTGTGCAGGTTTGGAGGTGATTAACGCAAGAGAGTTGCAAGGAGAGAAAAGGTGTTTTTTCTTATAAGAACGGCCGTACTGGGGCAGACCAAAGGTCCATGCAGCCCAGTATCCTGTCTGCCGACAGTGGCCAATGCCAGGTGTCCCAGAGAGGGTGGACCGAAGACAATGATCAAGTGATTTGTCTCCTGCCATCTGTCTCCAGCCTCTGACAAACAGAGGCCAAGGACACCATTTTATCCCCTGGCTAATAGCCTTTTATGGACCTAACCTCCATGAAATTATCTAGCTTCTCTTAAACTCTGTTATAGTCCTAGCCTTCACAGCCTCCTCTGGCAAGGAGTTCCACAGGTTGACTATGTGCTGTGTGAAGAACTTTCTTTTATTAGTTTTAAACCTGCTACCCATGAACTTCATTTGGTGTCCTCTAGTTCTTCTATTATGAGAACTAATAAATAACTTTTCTTTATTCACCCTCTCCACATCACTCATGATTTTATAGACCTCTATCCTATCTCCCCTCAGTCTCCTCTTTTCTAAACTGAAAAGTCCCAGTCTCTTTAGGCTCTTCTTGTGGGCACTGGACAGGGATCCAGGAGAAGGAGGGTTTGGTTTCTGGCTCTGTCATGGACGTGCCATGTGATGTTGGACAGGTCTGTGTCACACGCACAGAGGGATTCAGGAAGCAACAATGGGGACCCCTCGCTAGCTGCGCTTCCTGTTTCAGTCTCGGTGTAGCTGGCCGGGGAGGTGACCATGTGCTCTCGTTGGCAGAGTTCTGCTGGTCCTGTCCTCTGCTTTCTGAATCCTTAGACGCGTCTGCTACCTCGTGTCTCAGTGCGGCTCCGGGGACCGAATCGTCCTTTCCAGGGTTTCTCCAGCTATTTTCAGGCTACAGGTCACTGTGTACGCCCGACCCCTCCTATGAGTCACTCACACCTCTCACGAGCCTCGGTCCATGCTGAGCTTGGTGCATTCTGGTGACCTGAGACCAGACCATCAACTGAGCCCTACAGCCCGGGGTCCCATCAGGCCACTCCGGGATGGTTCCCACCCGTGTATTTTCTTAGAGAGATGCATTAAGGGATGGATATGAAATAAGAACCACCCACAAACCAGACTATTTAGGAGGGGCTAGAAAGAGGGGAATTTGGCAGTAGGCAGAGATCTATGCCATGGATGTTTTCTCTTTGCCTAAATTCTCCCGGCCAGAAATAAAAATACAATGAAAGAGGCTCTTCTCAGGAGATCTTTCTCCCCACCAGGTCCCAGGAAGTGCTGGAAATCGTACCGTAGGCCTGAGTCCCCTTTGATCTCCAGAGAGATGTGGTTGTAGGTGCATTCGGAACATCCGAATTCCTACGTGGTTATAACCACCCCGCACTTCTGAAGTTCTCCCATGGCCAGTCTGACTCAATCTTTCTAACGAGGCAGGATTTCACAGCCTCTAATTGGCAGGCCCCGCTCTCTGAACCCTGCTATGAGAAAAACAGGTGCAGCTTTCTTTCGGAATTGATTGCCCCAATTATTTCCTGTATTATATGAAACCTGAGGAAAAGATGAAGTGCTTCTAATTCCTGGCTGACTGCCGCTTCCAGCGCCAGCTTGATCATTAGAAATTACAAATTGATGCTGGCTGTCTCCACCGGCGGTTTGTCCTGTACTGCAGGAAGATTTATGTGCCCGGGTAGCCGGTGCTGATGGAATAAACTGAACTGGGCATGAGACGGAATAAAGATTTACTCGGCATTTGCAAGACTTCGGCTTCGAGATCTCATGGAAAAAGCGTGAAAAACATTCCACCGAGAGGTAACTGTCTCCTGTGTCCCTATCCTAAAAAAATTCAGTGACTCAATATTCAGGCTGCTACGTTACAACCCAACCCCTGCATCCTACGAAAAACAGCTGGGCAAGAGTGTTGAAGTGACCCTGTGTAAACGTGCCAAGGTTAAGGATGCCAATGAACACTGGAGTCTCGAGATGGGCTTGAAATGAAACCCCCCAAACCTGCAGGTGTTTGAAATGTGAATCCGGATCCAGACGTCACAAGCGGCCTCTCTCTTTAAAATGAGCCAAAGGAGAAAGCTGGCTGTGAGCTAGGGATGTTAAATCTCGGCTAATTGAATAGTCGAGTCACCGCATGAAATATTATTGGTTAGTCGACTAGTCCATAGTCCCCGGGGGCGGGACCGGCAGCCACTGTAGCAGAGGCAGTAGCGTGGGGTGCCAGATGTGTGCCGGTCCGAGAAGGGAGCCAGTTTAAAAACCAGCTTCCCTGCAGACCAGCTGCCTGTTGCCCTGCGTTGCTGCCTCTGAGAAAGAGGCAGCAGTGCGGGGTGGCAGCAAGCCTTGCCTAGGCGATGATTTGAGTTCCCAGACCCGGTACGAGCCAGAACTGAGCTGTGTTATCTGCCCACTTGGCTCTTAATACACTTGAAATGCAGAGCTGAAACGGGGATAGGTCCTGAATCCAGCATGAGCCAGGGCTAAGCCTGTGCTGCCTGCCGGCTCACCTCCTAATACACTTGTCTTGGTTCTCTCCAGCCAACCCACCCATCATCTGGACCTGCCATTGCACTCCGCTAGAAGAAACTTTCGTCTATGCCTTCATCTACACTATGAGTTTCTTGGAAAAAAATTGCTAATGAGGGACTCATTGGCATGAATGATTATCTCATTTGCATATTTTCTGCTGATCCATTTTTGCCCTAGGGGTGTTTGTGTAAAAACAAGCAGTGTGGACCTTTTATTTTTGCGCAAAAACCCTTTTTTCTGCAAGATCCTTATGCCCCCAAAAAGGAGGTATACCGATCTTGCGGAAAAAGGGGGTTTAGTGCAAAAAAAACCCATCCACATTGCTTGTTTTTGCGCAAAAAACCCCTAGCGCAAAAACAGATCAGCAGAAAATATGCAAATGAAATCACAACTCATGCTAATGAGTCCCTCATTAGCATATTTTTTGCCGAGAAAACTCATCGTATAGACATAGCCTACTAGAACTGTATTTCTCATTCACAATCCCTAGGGTGGCCACAAAAAGCAATCATTGAAAATATCATCGCCGTACGAAAGCAAAGAAAATCCAATTTCCAGAATAATTTTGGATTGGCCAAAACCTTCCGAGTCTGTTAGATCAAACATAGCAGAGGTCGTATAAGTTCCATTATATAGGCCGATACTGATTACCGTTGATACATTTTTTGCTGTTAATTTTGTAGCAAATGTAAGAGGGTCACAAAAAGTTTCCACTTCCAAGAAGGGGTTGATACTGTATTTGGCTATAGAGTGACCTGTGACCAGTCTGATGCTGAATGGATTTTGCCAGTACTCATTTGCATGCTCCAATCCAGTCTTGGCTGCCATGATTACCGAGTGATTATGCTAATCAGCCCTCTGGGGTGGTATCTTGCTGCTCTGAGCAATGATGTGGGATCTTTATATTCCCCAAAAGAGCCACCAGAGAGATTGGGGGCAGCAAGGAGTTAATGTTTTATGTTTCGTCCAAAGAATGACGTCTCCGGTGGAGAGCTGTGCTCCTGGCATTGTATTGCAGGCTCGGCTTAGGACCTCAGAGTCCAAGAGGGATTTGAACCCATAACTTATCAGTTCAACAACTGGCATTGCTGTCCGAGACATCATGATGCAAATTCCTATCTGGGCAAATAATCCATAACAGATCACTTCTTGGATGAACTGTGCTCTCTTTCTGTTCTCGGAGTTTCTCAGAAGTGTGTGTCATTCAAAATCATGTGCAAAGTGATCTCAGTGACTAGTTGTTGTTTTTCCCATAGTTTGTTCATGGACGGTTTGTTCATGGAATTCAGTGGTGCAAATTGGGCCTGTTTTGATTTGATGCCTGGCCCGTGCGGTGAGTTGCAGGTTGGAGAGGTTCTGAAGAAGCAGGGGGAAATGCTCGTGGTGAGGAATTCAAAAAGCGCCCTTCCTCAGTGTCTCTAAACTTCATTGGGAATCCCAGCGGTGTGGGATCCGGAGCAGCAACCTGAGAGCAAGATGTGCAGCCCGTCTGTGTGTCCAGGACAATCAAGAAAACAGCCCTGCCCTCCCTCGCCTTGCAGGGACGCTGGGAAGATACAAGCACTGAGGACTATGAAGTGCTTTGAGATCTGCTGGTGAAAAGCGCTATGTGGAGACCTACGTGTGAATATCCCTCCTCCTTTGAGGAGTTTAGTGTCTCTGGATTGTAATGGCCACTCATCACCAGCGCAGTGGCGTGGACCTGCTGTCCCTGCTTCCCAGAGCTGCCTCTCTGCCACCTTAGTAGCCTCGGGCCTTGCTCCAAAACCTGCAGCCTGGGATCTTGCTTAGCCAGAGCTTTTCCCAGCCTCCTGCTTTGCTGGCTCTCAGGTCCCTACTGCCCTTCCTCCTTGAGTCCTCTTTATTGATAAACTAGGCAAATATAACTTAGATAGGGCCACGATAAGGTGGGTGCATAATTGGCTGGATAACCGTAGTCAGAGAGTTGTTGTTAACAGTGCTAAATCCTGCTGGAAAGGGATAACAAGTGGAGTTCCTCAAGGGTCTGTTTTGGGACCCGTACTGTTCAATATCTTCATCAATGATGTAGATATTGGGATAGAGAGTACGCTTATTAAGTTTGCAGATGATACCAAAGTGGGTGGGGTTGCAACTTCTTTGGAGGATAGGGACATAATTCAAAATGACCTTAGCAAGTTAGAGAAATGGTCAGAGGTAAACAGGATGAGGTTTAATAAAGAGAAATGCAAAGTGCTCCACTTAGGAAGGAACAATCAGTTCCATACATACAAGATGGGAAGCAACTGTCTAGGAAGGAGCATGGCGGAAAGGGATCTAGGGGTCATAGTGGACCACAAGTTGAATATGAGTCAACAGTGTGATGCTGTTGCAAAAAAAGCAAATATGATTCTAGGTTGTATCAACAGGTGTGTTGTAAGCAAAACTCGTGAAGTCATTCTGCTGCTCTACTCTGCACTAGTTAGGCCTCAGCTGGAGTACTGTGTCCAGTTCTGGGCACCACATTTCAAGAAAGATGTGGAGAAATTGGAAAGGGTACAGAGAAGAGCGACAAGAATGATTAAAGGTTTAGAGAACATGACCTATGAAGCCAGGCTTCATGAACTGGGCTTGTTTAGTTTGGAAAAAAGAAGATTAAGGGGGGACATGATAGCGGTTTTCAAATATCTAAAAGGGTGTCACAAGGAGGAAGGAGAAAATTTGTTCCTCTTGGTTTCTGAGGACAGGACAAGGAGTAATGGGCTTAAAGTGCAGCAGGGGAGGTTTAGATTGGACATTAGGAAAAAATTCCTAACTGTCAGGGTGGTCAAATATTGGAATAAATTGCCAAGGGAGGTGGTGGAATCTCCCTCTCTGGAGATGTTTAAGAACAGGTTAGATAGACATCTGTCAGGGATGGTGTAGACGGAGCTTGGTCCTGCCTTGAGGGCAGGGGACTGGACTCGATGACCTCTCGAGGTCCCTTCCAGCCCTAGGATTCTATGATTCTATGACCCCCAGCTGGGCCTTCATTAGTAGTGTTGCTCCAGCTGGGACTTTGCTCTCAGCCCTGGCTCCGGGCTGGGGTTTTGCCCTTAAAGTTCCAGTGCAGAGCAGCCGTCCTGTCATAGCGCCAATATTCATAACTTGAAGATGCTTTGGACAACATACCTCATGTCACCTAGTCAGTGTAATGCCTCAGTCTGCTGGATCTGGACAGCTTATCGTGTTGTATGTGTCACCCTGGCATGTAAAGTTAGAGATATGGCGGAGGGAATGGTGCCTGGTTTTACATGTGCAAATGGAAGCCATCAAGGGTGTTTCCCTCAGGCTATGTCTACACTGTCAGGTTTTGGCAGAAGAGGAAATACAAATAAAGTCCTCATTTGCAAATCTCACGCTCTCCGTGGCACATTCTCTTCCGATCCTTTTTGCGGAAGAGATTTTTGTGCTAAACACCGCTGTGTGAATGGGGCCATTTTTCGGAAAAAAGCCCCTTTTGCGCAAGATCCTGTAAACCTCATTTTTTGAGGAATAAGGGATCTTGCGCAAAAGGTTTTTTTTCCGAAAAAATGGCCCCGTCTACGCTGCGGTTTTTTGCACAAAAAACTCTTCAGCAAAAAGGATCAGAAGGGAGTATGCAAAGGAGAGCACGAGATTTGCAAATGAGCGCTTTATTGGTCTTTCCTCTTCCGCCAAAACCTGACAGTGTAGACGTAGCCACAGTGTCTGTGTGATCGCTTGTAAACAACCCCTTTTGGCCTTTAAGTATTTCCAGTGGTTGGTCTTCGGAAGTCATGTGACCTCCCTCACAGGTAGGGGCGGACCAGGTAATTTTCCATGGAAGAGGAGAATGTAAAACAGAGAAGTCCTGCTTGAAAAGGAGGCTATTTGAGATGCAAAGTTTTTCCAGTTCTTGGTCTTTGGCTGGCACGGCGCCACCAAGAGGATAACTAAAGACCCCAGGAAAAAGGGGACTTCCCTGGTTTGGAGGCTTAGCTGGGTTTAGGGGGAGTTTGTAATAAGGTTGAGTGTGTGTTCAAATCAGCGATGCGTTTTTTGTTACATTAAATTTGTAATTCACTTTGCTCTGCCCGTTTTCACTTGCAGCCACTCACATCCTACTGCTTGTGCTTAATCAAATCACTTGTATTTACTGTCAAGCGCAGTGTTAAAGGGGGCCTACCTAAATAATTCATTTGGGGTTCTGATCCCATGTGGGGAGTGGGTCTCCCAGGAAGCTGGGCCCCAAACTGCATTCTCCTCAGAGCTGAAGCGTTTCAGTGTCTGTGTTCCTCCTCGGAGAGGCGGAGATCTCAGCTCTGGGGGATCACAGCTCTTGGCTGGGGGAGGCCAGGCAGCTGGCCCAGCAGGACAGGATGATGAGAGGCCCCAGAGAGAACGGAGGAGAAGGTCAGAGGCTTTGTCAGCACTCCAGAAAGAACCCCCCAACACGTCTTGTGTGACCGCCTCCCATCACAGACCCAACCCAACTCTGAGTCACTCTTCGCCCTGGAGCGTTCTGAAGCCAGCTGAGAATTCATATGGAGGGCCAGACCCTCAGGTCTGTGAGGAGAGGAGGAGGGATTTGGCCTTATTTAGTCTGAAGAAGAGAAGAGTGAGGAGGGAGTTGAGAGCGGCCTTCAACAAACTGAAGGGGGATTCCAAAGAGGATGGAAAGCAGGACCGGCCTTACCACGAGGCAAACTGAAGCGGCCGCCTCAGGTGCCAGACTGTGGGGGAGCCACTAGGACCCAGAGAATTGAGACCTTTCAAAGTTTTGGCCCAAGCGAGGGGGCATGGGAGTGTCACTTGAGCTCCCCAAATGTTGAGAACTGGCCCTGATGGAGAGAGGCTGTTCTCAGCGGTGGCAGATGGCAGAACGAGGAGCAATGGGCTCAAGTTGCTGTGGGGGAGGTCTGGGTGGGAGATTAGGAAAAACTATTTCCCTAGGCGGGTGGGGAAGCACTGGGCTGGGTTCCCTAGAAAGGGGGTGGAATCTCCATCCCTAGAGGTGTTTAAGTCCCGGCTTGACAAAGCCTTGGCTGGGATGAATGAGTTGGGGTTGGTCCTGCCTTGGGAAGCAGGCTGGACTCGATGACTCCTGGGGTCTCTTCCAGCCCTAGGATTCTAGGATTCTACGAGGTGGAATAAATCGGCGGATCTTGAGTGGAGTAGCGCGCCATCCACTGGTGAGCTGGGTCAGCGCATGTAGGGAACAGCTTTTCTCTGGACTCTTGAAGCTCGCTCGAAGGCAGCCCATACACTGGCTTGTTGGTCACTTCTCTGCACGCGGCCTCCCCACAGAGCCTGCCTCTGCTACGGAAAGGGGTTCAGGTAACTCCTAAAACTGGCCTTATACAGGAGGCGAACACTACGCTCTGGCTCTTTCAACCTGAGTAACTGCACATCCGGAGAGTGACCCCAACCCCCGTTCATTTCCGCCTGAGTTTGAGTAACAGGCCCAGCCTTTGGCCCATTGCTTTGGACAGAGTCCTGTGGAGGGAGTAAGGGAGAATCCCTCCTCCAGCCGAACGCCCAGGGTCGCCTCAGAACAACGATTTTGAGGGGGGTTTGGACAGAGGACTGACCTTAGGGGTTGGCCCATCGTTAGGTGATTCTAGTCCAGTGATCCACATACCTCCGGACACCCAGTTTGGTTAGACACACAGGGTGTGTCTAGACTACAGAGTTTTGTCGACAAAAGTGGACTTTTGTCAACAAAACTATACCTGCGTCTACACTACCGCTGAGTTCTGTCGACATAACGTCGACAGAACTCAGCAGTTTTGTCAACACTGGTAAACCTCATTTTACGAGGCATAACGCCTTCTGTCGACAGAGTTCTGTCGACAGAAGGTGTTATTGCATGTAGGGTTGTGTCTAGAGTACAGGGTTTTGTCGACAAAGCAGCTTGCTTTGTCGACAGAACTGGATGTAGTCTAGACGCTCTTTGTCGACAGAAGCTTTGTCGACAGTATCTGTCGACAAAACTTCTATCGACAAAACCCTGTAGTCTAGACGTACCCACAGCCTGTGTAGAAAAGGAAGAGCTCATCTCTCAGGGTATGAATAGGCCACATCCCTCTGGCGCCAGAGGGATGTAAATTAGACCTATCGAAATTGCTAATGAAGCGGGGATTTAAATCTCCCGCACTTCATTAGCATAAAAATGGCCACCGCTTTTTGTCGCCACGGAGCTTTGGCGACGAAAAGCGGCAGTCTAGCCACGGTTCTATCGCTCACTAAAGCCTTTGGCGACAGATCCCTTGTGCCTTGTGAAACGCGCCCCTTGCCAGAGGGGAGAAGCATTGCAGGGCCAGCTCTGATTGGCTGTCTCCGCTGCTGGTGTGGGGATCCTGCCTGTCAGGGAAGAGAACTGCCACACAGCCACCACCCCAACCGGGTCTCCGCATCGCTGCCTTTAGCCTTCACTTGTTACCCACGACAGCTGGGATGCGGGGGGGCAGATACAATCTTTCTTCTTTGTTGGACAACTTTTTTTTTCATGTAATGGATAGCGATGGCCAGGTTGGCTACGTCTAGACTGGCATGATTTTCCGCAAATGCTTTTAACGGAAAAGTTTTTCCTTTAAAAGCATTTGCGGAAAAGAGCGTCTAGATTGGCACAGAAGCTTTTCCGCAAAAGCACTTTTTGCAGAAAAGCGTCCGTGCCAATCTAGACACGGTTTTGCGCAAGAAAGCCCCGATCGCCATTTTCGCCATCGGGGCTTTTTTGCGCAAAACAGTTTTGAGCTGTCTACACTGGCCCTCTTGCACAAAGACATTTCCGGGAAAGGGCTTTTGCCTGAACGGGAACGTCAAAGCATTGTGCAAGAAGCACTGATTTCAGACAGTAGAACGTCAGTGCTTTTGCGCAAAATCAAGCGGCCAGTGTAGACAGCTGGCAAGTTTTTGCCTTTTTGCGGAAAAACTTGCCAGTCTAGATGCAGCCAACGTTATGTTTGGGATAGATTAAAAAGGATGTTCCACTTTTCAAAAGCTAATTAAAAAGATACTTAAATTATCATTGGGCAGTGAGCGAATAGTGTTGCTGTCAATAAACGTGTCTTCTTTTTTTTTTTTTTTTGCTCAACCAAAAACTGTTGGTATTCCTCATAAAAAAATTATTGTTTGGTGTTCCTTAAGAAACACTCATCTAGATCATCCCTGATAGATGTCTGTCTAACCTACTCTTAAATATCTCCAGAGATGGGGATTCCACAACCTCCCTAGGCAACTTATTCCAGTGTTTAACCACCCTGACTGGTAGGAAGTTTTTCCTAATGTCCAATCTAAACCTCGCTTGCTGCAGTTTAAGCACATTGCCTCTTGTCCTATTTTCAGCGGTCAAGAATCATTTTTCTCCCATCCCCCATTAACACCCTCTTAGGTACTTGAAAGCTGCTCTCATGTCCAGTCTCAGTCTTCTCTTTTCTAAACTAAACAAACCCAGTTCTTTCAGGCTTCCCTTCTTTATTTAAGAATGACCCAAAGTAGAAAAAAAAAGCCA
This sequence comes from Pelodiscus sinensis, assembly GCF_049634645.1. Taxonomy (NCBI): domain Eukaryota; kingdom Metazoa; phylum Chordata; order Testudines; family Trionychidae; genus Pelodiscus; species Pelodiscus sinensis. Next base: position 2,282,794 of record NC_134717.1, read on the forward strand.
TCTGCTTTTATTCTGAAGGAAAGAAAACATTTTGACCTGCGAAACTGCAGCACGGGGATGCTCCCTCTGCGGCAGAGTCAATAAATAAATAAACCGACTTCTGCTCGGAAATGCCAGCCTGTAATTACTGGGGCTGAGCAGATGGCGTTGGGCAAAGTGGTAGTGTGAAAAGCATAGGTTGAAATCCTTCCATCTGAAACGTGACTGAAATCAACCACGCTGCAAAGGATCAGCCCCAGCTCCCGTGGCCGAGGGCCGAAAGCTGCCCGACAGATCTCAAAGTATGTGCTTTCTGCACGCCTCACCGAAATCGAGCTCACGCTTCATGACTCGCCAGCACCAAGCCACAATTTTCTGCGATACTCTTATTAGGAACCAAGCCACCAACCTCAATGTTACCGAGTTTCAGGCAAGACTTCCCTTCTGGTTTGGCGTCTCGTGAGCGGCCTGAGGTCAGAGCCGGTAATTGTGGGTTCTGAATCCAAAAACAGAGCAAGGGACCAGCACGCTGCAGAAGGGAAGCCACAAGCACTACCGAGTATATGTGCCGGGAAGGGAAATCTCTCCATTCGGGGGCATTTGCTCTGAAGAGCTGGCACCACGGGCATGGCGGTTGGGATTTTTATTTCCTTTCCTCTCCCCCTCTTGAAGGCTCTGGTTGTCCACTGGAAAATCCAGCGTATAAGGGAGCAGGAGATGCCACACTGCAAGCTGGAAAGAAATGCTCCACAAGTCCTTTCTTAGGACTGGCTGTTGCGACGGGTTGCCGCAAGACATTGGGTTTGAGAGTTCAGAAGGCCGGGGAGGAAACCAAGCGAGCAGTGGGAAGCAGGACATGTGGGTGATACCAAGTACCATGGATGGGTTTTGTGTACTCTTTCAGAGATCCATGCCAGAGATGTCCATTGTCGCTAAAACCCAACCATGGGATCCAATAGCACCCAGGGATCCAAACCAGGAGTCACCAATTTCTGCTCCCATGGGCCTCCCAAAGAGGAAGAAGAAAACATCAAGCCAGTGAGGTCGAATGAAAACTTCTTTTGAGTAGCACGGCGCAGGCCGAGGCCACGTTTAACTCAGCTGGGTGTCCTAACAAAGCGGTGGTCCAACCAATGCCTGATGCGCACCCAGGTGTTCCCTCTGATGACTCTTCCATGCCCCAAGCACAATGACTGCATCTAGATCGGCATGATTTTCTGGAAATGCTTTTAACAGAAAAGTTTTCCGTTAAAATCATTTTCGGAACAGAGCATCTAGATTGGCATGGATGCTTTTCTGCAAAAGCACTTGTTGTGGAAAAGCGTCCCTGGCCAATCTAGACGCACTTTTCCGCAAAAAATCCCCGATTGCCATTTTCGCGATCAGGGATTTTTTGTGCAAAACAAATCTGAGCTGTCTACACTGGCCCTTATGCGCAAAAGCTTTGCGCAAAAGGGACTTTTGCCTGAATGGGAGCAGAATAGTATTTCCGCAAGAAGCACTGATTTCTTACAGTAGGAAGTCAGTGCTTTTGCGGAAATTCAAGCGGCCAGTGTAGACAGCTGGCAAGCTTTTCCGGAAAAGCGGCTGATTTTCCGGAAAAACTGGCCAGACTAGACACAGCCACTGAGTTTCTGCCTCTCAGTCCTGTTCATAGGTGCATCACTCACAGATCTGGCTGACCCCTACAGGAGATCAGGGTGGGGAAAATTGTCAAGGCAGGACAGGATGTGACCTGTCACGGCCCGCTCCTGTCGCCCAGATGGACCACAGGATCTGGGGGTGTTTCCGATTCAAACAGCAGTGAAAGGGTGACCCCGAAAAGCATAATTCAGTTATTTCTCTCCCTCATTGCCTTCCCTCTTTTCAGTCGGACGGAAAGGCCCAGCGTCTCAGGCTGATCACCACCACCCAGAATAAAACCCAAGTCCGTGCCTTCATCCCCCCACCCTGCCATGGCACAGTCCTGCCCCCCAACGAGGAGAGCAGACAAATGAGTCCTCAGGCAGTTTGTGCTAACGAGAGCCCATGAATCTCCCAGGATCCAAAAGCTACACAGGCATTTCCCCCGCTCCGGGGACTCAACTGCAGCTTCCCCACAACATACTTAGCCTTTGCCAGCTCAGGTCCTGGGAACTTGAGTTTGTTTCCAAACTCCGAGGTTCGAGTTGACAGCGCAGGGCAACGGCTGCCAAGCCAGGAGTGACTGGGCTTCATTAAAAATAAATCATTTCCAGCAGCACCTGGATCACCGTATCTTCACCTAGGAAATATAATTCATGCCTGGGTTAAAAAAAAAATCCTCAAACCCAAGTCAACATAAATCAGCTCCCCAACCTCGTACCCATGTTACTTTTTCATACTCTTCACAAATCAAGTATGAAAGTAACGAGTAGTCCTGTGGCACCTTAGGGTACGTCTACACAGCAACATTATTTCGAAAACACTAGCGTGATTTTTAAATAACTTAGTCCATGTCTATGCAGAAGGCAGTTATTTTGAGATAATGTCAAAATACTGTCAAGCTGGGGGACTTCTTACTCCAACTCCTGTAACCCTCATTGTATGAGGAGTAAGGGAAGTCGGAGGAAGAGTGCTCTATGTTGAAGTAAGTGCTATGTAGAGGCTCCCTATTTCGAAATAAGCTATGCAATTGACGTAGCTCAATATGCATAATGTCTTTCGAGTTAAGCCCTGCAGCATAGACAGACCCCAAGGGTATGTCTAGACTCCATGTCTCTGCCGACAGAGGGATTCAGATTAGGCAGGTTGACATTGCAAATGAGGCAGGGATTTAAATAGCCCGTGCCTAATTTGCATAAAAATGGCCACTGCGTTATGCTGACTCAGCACTTTGTCGGCAAAAAGCGGCAGTCTAGAGGGGGATCTATCGAGAAAGAAAGCCTTTTTCGACAGATCCCTTATGCCTCCTCCAAGGACGTTTACAGGCTCTGTCGACAAAGGCTTTCTTTCTCCACAGATCCCCCTCTAGACTGCAGCTTTTTGCCGACAAAGTGCCAAGTCGGCAAAACGCAGCGGCCATTTTCATGCAAATTAGACACGGGATATTTAAATCCCTGCCTCACTTGCAATGTCGACCTGCCTAATCTGCATAGACATGGACTAAGTTATTTAAAACCCAAGTCCGTGCCTTCTTGTAGTAAGAAGTCCCCCAGCTTGACAGTATTTTGACATTATCTCAAAATAACTGCCATCTGCATAGACATGGACTAAATTATTTAAAAATCACGCTAGTGATTTCGAAATAATGTTGCTGTGTAGACATACCCTAAGGTGCCACAGGTGCAACAGAAGGATCCAGTCTAGACATACCCCTGGAGACTAACCAACGTATATAGGATCATGAGCTTTCACGGGCAAAACCCACTTCATCAGATAAGCTGGAGTGGAAAAAACAATAACCCAGAGATATATATAACAGTAAAAGAATCCTAGAATCCTAGAATTGGAAGGGATCTCAGCAGATCATCGAGTCCAGCCCCCTGCCCTCACGGCAGGACCAAGCACCGTCTATATCATCTCTGACAGATGTCTACCCAACCTGCTCTTAAATATCTCTAGTGATGGAGATTCCACAATTTATTCCAGTGTTTAACCACCCTGACCAGTGGGAAGTTTTTCCCTGATGTCCACCTAAACCTCCCTTGCTGCAGTTTAAGCCCATTGCTTCTTGTCCTATCCTCAGAGGCCAAGGAGAACTATTTTCTCCCTCCTCTTTGTAACACCCTTTTAGATACTTGAAAACTGCTACCATGTCCCCGCTCAGTCTTCTCTTTTTTAAACTAAAAAATTCTTTCGGTCTTCCCCCATAGCTTGTGTTCTCTAGAGCTTTAATCATTGTTGTTGCTCTTCTCTGGACCCTCTCCAATTTCTCCACATCTTTCCTGAAACCTGGTGCCCAGAATTGGATACAATACTCCAATTGGGAACTTATCAGCGCAGAGTAGAGTGGAAGAATGACTTATTGTGTCTTGCTCACAGCACTCCTGTTCATGCAGCCCAAAATCATGCTTGCTCGTTTTTGCAACAGCATCACACTGTTGACTCATATTTAGCTTGTGGTCCACTATAACCCCTAGATCCCTTTCTGCCGTACTCCTTCCTAGACAGTCGCTTCCCACTCTGTATGTGTGAGACTGATTGTTCCTTCCTAAGTAGAGCACGTTGCATTTGTTCTTATAAAGTACCTGTCAGTTGTAGGACCCTTGTTAATGAGGCTAATTAAGTGTCACTGATGAGGACTTATATAGGAAGATACAGCCGAAAGAGAAGGTTATACAATGGACGTTACAGCTATTCGGGCATATCTGCAGAATGAATAATGAGCGAAAAGATAAGACGCTGGTATTCGGCATAAGGGATGGTCCAAATAGGAGAGGCAGACTCCATAGAGAACAGGTAGGTGATATAGTAGATTGGCGTGGAGCTAGTCTACAGAATAAGCCACTCCACACTGGACAGGGAAAGATGGAAGGAAATAGTGAGGGAGGCATCGGACACCAACGGGTGCTGAGCCCATGGTTGTTGTTGATGATGATGATGATGCACCGCAGCGTTATTCCGAAATAACAAAATGTGCGTCTACACCACAACTATTTATTCCGAAATAACATCAATCTGGAGGATTTCTTACTCCCACTCCTGGTAACCCTCATTCCACGAGGAATAAGGGACGTCGAAGGACGGTGTGTCGGGTATCCCCCCGATCCTGCACCCCCATAGCAGCAAGATGAGACTCCACCAGCCAGTAGAATATTGAGGGTTTATTGCTTCTCCACGATGCAGCACAGCATAGACATGGTGTGGACATAAGGAGTCAGGGGCTGGCAGCCCTAGACGCCTTGGGGCCGGGGTGCACCAGCCCCTCAATTCCCAGAACTCTACTTAGTCTCCTCTCTCCATGTTTCTTTAGCCAAGACTGACTCTTCCCCGAACCACCGCCTTCCATTGTTCCAACTCCTTCCCTCTCCGGTGACAACGGGTTGGGTCGCTGTCTACGTGACATGGGGGCCTCCGGGCGACCCCACACTGGGCAGTGCTTACAGACAGAGGCTAGTAAGGGTCATCCACAGCCCACAGCCCAAGCATAGTGACCAGTGAGTGGACCGTCTCTCCACTACATCACATTATTTCGACTTCAGCTATGCTGAAGTTGGGTAGCTTAATTCGACTTTAGCCCTGCTATGTAGACGTGTCTTAGGATATTGTGAAGGATCGATCTCTCTCTTGCACTCGCTGTCTAGTTCCTAAAGCAAAGGAGGATCTGCTACCCTTGTGAAAGGAAAGGAATTGTCACAGTCCAGGGAAATCTCTCCAGATGCCGTGAGCTATCCTAGACCCTGTCAGTGGAAGCTAGATGTCTGTTGCAGAAGGGGCTGGTGAGGGGGAAGGTGTCAGACTGGGCGAGAGGGAAAGAATCTTATGAGGTCTGGGACCATTCATAAGCCTGGGCCGAATCAGCCCTAAATTCTGCCACTTCTGAGGTCCCTCCACCTCCGTGTCCAACTCTGCTCTGTTACGCCGGCGTTTCAATGGGTGGCCTCCAGATTTGCAAGCACGGCGTTTGTTCGTTCTGAGCACACCCGTGGAACACTCGTTCGAGCGTACAAGAGACGGGGTGAGGTGATCTCCACACTCCTCCTCGTGTCTCAACCCAGCCCTGCCAAGTCAACCCTCCAGTGCGTGGCTAGAACCCATCCAAAAGGCCCTCTTTTCTCAACCCGGAGAAACGGCTCATCGAGACCGATGGGGTGTGGTTAGTTAGTCTCTGTGCTTCCCCGAAAAGTTCAGATGACAAGGAATTTATAGACACCATGCTCCACTGACATCAGCTTCCTTATTCCTCAGAGGAATAACATGATCTTGGTAACTAATTGACCATTCATTCTCAGTGGGAAATAAGTCAATGGAGGGATGATCGGAGTTACTATAGAGAACTTTCTGGGTGTCTGGCTGGTGTCGCTTGCCCACATGCTCAGGGTTTAGCTGATCGCCATTTTGGGGGTCGGGAAGGAATTTTCCTCCAGGGTAGATTGGCAGAGGCCCTGGAGGTTTTTCGCCTTCCTCTGTAGCATGGGGCACAGATCACAGCTGGAGGATTCTCTGCATCTTGGGGTCTTCAAAGTATTTGAAGGCTTCAATATCGGAGATATAGGTGAGAGGATTATTCTAAGAGGGGTGGGTGAGATTCTGTGGCCTGCACTGTGCAGGGGGTCAGACTAGATGCTCATAATGTCCCTTCTGACCTTAAAGTCTATGAGTCTATGAGTCTAAGCAAAGCAGCTTCAATGAGACAACCATCAGCTCTCTCCTCATAATGTTGATTCATCACATTGGGCCGGCGCCTTATTGTGCACACAGGATTCCTCCCAGGCCCGGGGAACTCGATTGGTGTTGGGCTCCAACCAAGCAGCCAGCTTTTTCTCTGGGACGCTGGTTCTCCGAGACCAAGGAACCCTTCAGGAAATGTCACACGTCGGGCACCGGGCTGTTCTTGATATGCCCCCGGGGTATTCACGGTCTGGTCACACCCCCTTGGTGGGGGGTGGGCTAGGTCTGAAATCACACCCTTCAGAGGATTGCATGGGCTCAGAGCCAGGAAACGCCGGCTTCAAGATAATTAGCCCCGACACATTTCAATGGCAAATCGTATTTTTCACAGTCTAAGTAACCGGGATTGTTTACCTCAATTCCCAGGGTAAGCAAGAGTTACAACAGAGAGACATTCATCGGCCTTCGGTTTACAGCTGAACATCTTTTGCTGGGAGCTAATTTAGGAACTTTTAACAGCATATCAAGGCAGTATCGGCACTGCAGTGTCCAGCTGCAGAAAGCCATCCAGAATCACAGCGAGATGCCTTTCACCTTATCTTAATCACATCCATAAGTCTTTCCATTTCCCTTCCCCTCCACTCCTCATTGGAACGGGCCTGGAGGTTTCACAAAACCAAAGGACAGAGCCAGGCAGGAGTCATCGAAAATAATATTTATTTTCTTTCTTCCTTTTAATACTTTTGGATTTCTTAGAAAAGAAATTCCTCGCAGAAAGTTCAACTTGTCGTTCCAAACGATCTTACAGGATAACATCATCTGTTACAACGGCTACTCGGCTTGCAATGTTGAATTACTGAAGTGTTTGGAGGGCCTTTGGCATCCAATTCATGAATGTATTATTAGTACAGTTGAACCTCTCTAGTCTGGCACCCTTGGGACCTGAGAACCAGAGAATTTGCTGGACCATGGGAGGTCAATATTGTTTAGCAGCATGACCAACCTTTCCACGGCGTACTGGGCTCTGAGAAGGGGTAAATTAGAGCTAAACAACAGCACTGAACACTGAGAGCCAGGACTGGAGGCAGTAAAGAAACTTTATGGGACGGTGGGAAACTTGGCCACCCCCATGAAAAGTGGACATCCAGCTCACTCAAATCATGTCAGACGACAGATATTTCCAGACCAGAGAGTTCTGGGCTAGAGAGATTCAGCCTTTTCTTTATTAATGGCATATAAGGGATTGCAATGAATTACTCTCGTCCCTGCTCAGGAATGTTTTAATTTAAGAGCAGTGATTTCCAACCCCTTTGCTGTATCTAAGTGGGATTATTACGCAAAACGGGACACTGAGCCAGACTGCTGGCATAAGGGGTCAGCCCTCTGGTGAGGTCAATGGGGCTGGGCCTATTTACACCAGGGGTGTGTCCAGGGCTGGCCCAAGCCATTTTGGTGCTCCAGGCCCTAGGCGCGCAGCACCGCCCCCCCCCCCCCCCGGGGCGCATGGCCCCACCTCTTGGTGCACGGCGCATGAGCGGGCCCACCCCCGGGACGTGCAGCCCCGCCTCTGGGCGCACAACGGATGCGTGAGCCCGCCCCCGGGGCATGTGGGCAGAGCACGGCCCGGCCATCACCAATGGTGCGCAGCCCGGGACCGCCCAGACCGGGCTGCGTCTGGCTGTGCAGGGCCCTGCAGCCGTGGGTGGAAGGGTGTTGCTGGCCGGTGCTGTCGGGGTTAACATGGCCCCCGCCCCGGGCAGCTGCTGCAGCTCGTCAGGAGCCAGGCGCCCCCTGTAGGTTGGTGCCCTGGGCAGCTGCCCGGCTAGTCCACCCCTTAGTCCGGCCGTGGGTGTGTCTAGACTACACCTTTGTCGACACAGAGATGTAGACTAGACACATTGAAATTGCTAATGAAGCAGGGATTTAAATACCCCGCATTTCATTAGCATAAACATGGCTCCCTCTTTTTTCCAAAATGGAGTTTTTTTCGAAAAAAAAATGGCAGTCTAGACATGGATCTGTTGAAAATAAATCCTTTTTCGACAAATCCTGTAAACCGCATTTTTTGAGTACTACAGGATCTGTCGAAAAAGGGTTTATTTTTGACAGAGCCGCGTCTAGACTGCTGGGGGGGGGGGGTTTGAAAAAACTCTGGTTCGAAAAAAGTCGGCTCTGTATGCTAATGAAGCGCCGGATATTTAAATCCCTGCTTCATTAGCCATTTCAAAGTGCTTGATTTGCATCCCTCTGTCGACACAGGGATACAGACTAGATGTAGCCCAGGAGAGAATTTGGCCCCATTTCTCAGCACATGGTAAAGATGGTGCTGCACATCTGGATTCCTGGCCTCCCCCCACCCTATCGCTACATGTGTAGGGACCTTGGCTATGGAACGCTCTCCTCCGGATATTCGCCTGGCGCCAACGTTGGCACTGTTTCAGCACCAGGCCAAGGCTAGCCTTTTTACCCAGGCTTTGATTGGTATTTGGGGGGGGTGTCCCTCCTCTTGAGGTGTTTTAGCAGGTTTTATGTCCCCCCATTTGGGGTCCTGTATTTTTCTTTATATACATATTGGCTGTGTCTAGGCTGGCAAGTTTTTCCGGGAAAATCAGCCGCTTTTCCGGAAAAACTTGCCAGCTGTCTACACTGGCCGCTTGAATTTCCGCAAAAGCACTGACTTCCTACTGGAAGAAATCAGTGCTTCTTGCGGAAATACTATGCTGCTCCCGTTCGGGCAAAAGTCCCTTTTGCGCAAAACTTTTAGACAGCTGAGATTTGTTTTCCGCAAATGGCGATCGGGGCTTTTTTTGCGGAAAAGCGCGTCTAGATTGGCCAGGGACGCTTTTCCACAAAAAGTGCTTTTAAGAGTGCGTTAAAAGCATTTCTGGAAAACCATGCCAGTCTAGACGTAGCCATTGTGTTTGTAAGACACCTCGAACATTGAAAATAGAGAGGCAGGGTAGGAGATATTTTAAATAAAGAAAGAAATGCCTTGTGAGGCTAGAAGGAACCATTGTGATCATCGAGTGTGACCTGCTGCACCTTTCAGGAGCAGCATCAGTGCAAACCGACCTACCAAAGTGCCTTGGACTTAACACAGAGGGGAATTCACTCTCTCTGAACCATTCACACTTCGGCCTCTCTGCCAGCAACAGAGCCAATGAGATTAGGGGGGTGGGATTCGTGAACTGGGCACCTGCCCTCTAGAAAACCATAGAGTGATAGAATAATAGAACTAGAAGGAACCTTGAGAGTCACTCACGACAGGACCAAGTACCGTCTAGATCACCTCTGACAACCTGCTCTTAAATATCTCCAGTGATTGAGATGGGTAGCAGGTTTAAAACTAATAAAAGAAAGTTCTTCTTCACACAGCGTGTAGTCAACCTGTGGAACTCCTTGCCAGAGGAGGCTGTGAAGGCTAGGACTAGAACAGAGTTTAAAGAGAAGCTAGATAATTTCATGGAGGTTAGGTCCATAAAAGGCTATTAGCCAGAGGATAAAATGGCGTCCTTGGCCTCTGTTTGTCAGAGGCTGGAGAGGGATGGCAGGAGACAAATCGCTTGATCATTGTCTTCGGTCCACCCTCTCTGGGGCACCTGGTGTTGGCCACTGTGGGCAGACAGGCTACTGGGCTAGATGGACCTTTGGTCTGACCCAGCACGGCCGTTCTTATGTTCTATGTTCTTATGAGATTCCACAACCTCCTAGGCAATTTATTCCTCCTGACAAGTACTAAGTTTTTCCTAATGTCCAGCCTAAACCTCCCTAGCTGCAATTCAAGCCCATTGCTTCTTGTCCTATCCTCAGAGGCCAAGGAGAACAATTTTCTCCCTCTTCTATGTAGCACCCTTTTAGGTACTTGAAAACTCCTCTCATGTCCCCTCTCTTTCTCAGTCTCCTCTTTTCTGAACTAAACAAGCCCAATTCTTTCAGCCTTCCTTCATAACTCATGTTCTCTAGACCTTTCATCATTTGTGTGGCTCTTCTCTGGACCCTCTCCAATTTCTCCACATCTTTCCTGAAATGTGCGGCCCAGAACTGGACACAATACTCCAACGGAGGCCTAATCAGCATAGAATAGAGCATGAGGAAAAGTTTCCGGTCTGGGTGGTTAAACACTAGAATAAATTGCCTAGGGAGGTTGTGGAGTCTCCGTCACTGGAGATAGTTAAGAGTAGGTTAGATAGACACCTGTCAGGTATTAATTAGATCAGTGTTTGTCAGCCAGTGGTATGAGTACCCTTAGGGGTATTCAAGAGAAGGCGGGGAGGCACATCAGCACAACTGAAATTTGGAGAAAACTGAATTTTTGTTTTAAGTTTTACTGCGCTTTATTATTTTTTTATTTTCACACTCAAAAATGTCATTGCCCGCCTGGCTACAATTCAGTTGTTTAAACAAATGTGTTGCAATGGTAGAAAAATATGTTGTGTGTCTGAAAACTATAACTACTGGGGGTACTTACAATTTTTTTAAAGGTCTACTTTATAAAAAAGGTTGAGAAACACTGAACTAGACGGTGCTTGGTCCTGCCACGAGGGCAGGGGACTGGACTTGATGACCTCTCGAGGTTCCTTCCAGTTCTAGTGTTCTATGATTTGAATCCAGGAGACTTTCCATCAGCCTGTCCCTGGTGGGTGGGTTGGAGACCCTGCTGATAGCAGCTCCCAGGACTGGTAGCAGTGTCTGAGCTGTCCATGGTGTGATCCGTTACTCGAGCCTCCTGTTCTGTCAGAGATCTCTGCAGCACCTAATAAAGACACGGCTATCTCAGACCACCACGTGGCAATCCCCGGCTGCCTCACAGAGGAGCACGTGTTGTCCAGGAAAGAGAAGAGTTCCCATTTCCAGCCCTGGTTTTTACAACCTCCCGGGTCGATTTCAAGCCCCCGCTGCTGCAAATAAAGCTGTCTTTGTCTCTTCTAAAACGTGCAGCTCTCTGCAATCTGTCCAAGTGCCCGGTGACAGGCTGAATACAGCTACTCTCTGACCCCATGCTGCAATGCCCTGGCCCAACAGTGGGGGGCAACTGGGGGCTATAAATGCAGACGTTTGTCCCTTTTGGTGGTCTTGTTTCTTAATGATGGGATGACACATTTTCAAAAGAGGAAGAGAGGGGGTTTGGAATGGCTAAGGTGCAGGAGTAAATGCCAGCTTCCTGGATAGAATCTCCATCACTGGAGATATTGAAGAGCAGGATGGATGGACATCCATCAGGGATGGTCTAGATGGTGCTTGGTCCTGCTGTGAGGGCAGGGGACTGGATTTAAAGACCTCTCAAAGTCCCTTCCCGTTCTAAGATTCTATACCTTCTGCACAGTCTCACCTGGTGGAAACTTTTAGCTAATGACTAGGAGCCCGTGTGTGGCTCTCAAGAACACCTCCCCAGACACGCCCTGGTCTTCCACACCACGCACAGTAGCCGTCAAACAAGAGCAGCCTTTTGTTCCTGGTTGGAGACCATCGTCTGAAAGGCCAGGCTGCCTCAAAAGTGACCATATGGAGACACGGTGTGAGAGGACCTCATTGCCTGTCAGTCAAAGGGCTGGCTCTGGACACATCTGAGCCTGGTCGATAAGCTGGTATACAGCCCTTTTAAGAGGTAGCTGCATGGGGGGGATTGGTCAGGTCCCGACAGGAAGGTGGGAAAGACGCAACCCACACCAGTGTCCTTTGGAGCAGAATTTTCACCAGGGAGACCAAGAAGGTCGACTGGGACTTTCCATTCACTCTCTCCCGAGAGCACGGGGGTCACCCATGACTGGTGGCAAGCTGGAATGCTGGGCCAAGAAAACACCTTTCTCTCACAATTACAAGCAACATAGATATCCCAGCCAGAAAAGACCTCAGAGATCCCATGCCCACCCTCAGAATTATTCCTGTTTGAGCATGGGCATGTTTTTACAGACAAACATCCCATCTTGATTTAAAAATTGCCAGTGCTGGAGAATCTACCTAGGAGGTTTTTCAAGTGATTAATTACCCTCGCTGTTAAAAATCTGCGCCTTGTTTCTCGGCTGAATATTTCATCTTCCAGCCATTGTGTTCTTATTATTTGTATTGCCTCCATCAGGGTATGTCTACACTACCCTCCTATTTCGAAGTAGGAGGGTAATGTAGGCATACCGCACTTGCAAATGAAGCCCGGGATTTGAATTTCCCAGGCTTCATTTGCATAAGCCGGGCGCTGCCATTTTTAAATCCCGGCTGGTTCGAACCCCGTGCCGCGCGGCTACACGCGGCACGAACTAGGCTTCCTAGTTCGAACTACCATTACTCCTCATTCCACTAGGAAGCCTAGTTCGAACTGCCTAGTTCATGCCGCGTGTAGCCACGTGGCACAGGGTTCGAACCAGCTGGGATTTAAAAATGGCGGCGCCCGGCTTATGCAAATGAAGCCCGGGAAATTCAAATCCCGGGCTTCATTTGCAAGCGCGGTATGCCTACATTACCCTCCTACTTCGAAATAGGAGGGTAGTGTAGACATACCCTCACAGACCAAGTTCCCACTCAGCTACGTGCTGACTGTCTGCTAAGCTGAACAGTCCTCTACTACCCAATCAACCTGTGGAACTCACTGCCACAAGATACCAATGAAGCCCAGAGCTCAGCAGGATTCCAGTATTACAATGGTGCTTTCAGCACTCTTGAATTCCATTATCCTCAATCGGTGCCTCCCAGAGTGATGGTTTTCTACGGACCAGGGAGGACGTGCAATAAAATGTGCACCAACGCGAAAGTCCAAGACGCCACGGTTGAGCTTTTAATTTTGCAACGTGAGTGTGCAGTGCTGCGCGATGGGAGGAAAAGATTTCTAGCTGGCTTTTGGCAAATCTGAGGATTTCGACATCTGTTGGCAAGATTCTGCTGGAACTTTTAGGGGAATTTCACTATCGTTTGGCAAAAATAAAATGTAACCGATGATAACAACAAAAATGAGGTTTCTGGGGAAAAACGAAAGGGGGATGTGTTCCTGGCAAAGCAAGCGGTTGGCTGGGATGCTTCAGGTTTCTGTTTTATCCTTGCGAGAACAGGGGACAACAAACCCAATCCTGAGTACTTTGGGACTGAGCTACATCCTCAGAAAATGGATTTCCAAAAAGCATTTCCCTTTATTCTAAAAAGTGGCATCGAAACTTTCACCCGTATTTCCTGCATGCCGAGGTGTGCACGAGCAGTTTTCACACTTTCGATTTGTGCATGCGAAAGTTGCAACGGCATGTGCCACATTTGCCCAGGCAAATTCATGGAGGGTATAAGGATATGTCTAAATATCCAGTTTGCATGTGCAAATACACACTTGTGCAAACCTGGAAGCTTGCGTGTGCAAATGATTGAGGGCCAGGCTCTCGAGAGGTTTACGAGGGTGGAAAGGCATTGGTGAAACCTGCTGCAGGATCATCAGCATGTTGACCTCCGCCCAGCCTCCAAGACTGCAAATGCAGAGGCAGGCAGAGAAAATGCTGGGGGACAGGCGGAGAGCATGTGGCCAAGAAGGACCCAACTGGGAACACATGAAATTGTGGAACCATCATGGCATCATGGCAGGGCCCTTTTTTGCAATTGACTGGTAGGAATGTGGTTCTTGGAGATGGGGCACAATTTGGATACAAGTTTGAACACCTTTATGTGCAGATCTGGGCTTTTTGTGACTTCAGCCAGCTCCCTTCCCCCACCAGCCCTCAGCGCCACCTGAGCTGTGCCACACCGAGCCCCCCTCCCCTGACCAGCCCTCAGTGTCACCTGGTATTGCCTTCAGCAGAAGCAAAAGCAGAAGAAACTCAGGCCTTGTTCGTAGGTCATGCCTCAAAGGCCTCGGCAAAGCTCCCATTGATTTGAAAGATGCAGGGTTGAGGCCTTTCAAAATTTGGCTCAGTGGATGTGATAGTCTATTTACTTGCCATATAATATTCAGCCACTAGATGTCTCTATATAAATTTGTAGGCAGGGTGTGGTCACTGCTAACCAAAAGACAAAGCTGGAACTCAAGCTGTGAGGAAGGCTGTTTGTGTGTGTGTGTGTGTGTTTAAATAAACACCTCTTTCTTTAATCCGTATATCACAACAATGGAGAACGATCCACCCAGACATCAGCTTCTCTTCATACCCTTTCTCTGGTCGCTCCAGAATTTGATCAGCAGGTGCGTGTTGTTTTCCTTCGCAGATGACACACTCAGCTGGGAGTCAGGAAGATTCCATTTTAATTTCAGTGCTGCCACTGGCGTGACTTATTGCCCTTTAGCAAGCTGTTTCACCACTCCGTGCCTCACTTTCCCCCACTGTTAAATGGGAATAACACCTACCACTGTGGGTGTTAGGGGATTAATTCCCTCTCCTTTATGTGCTTTCAACATGTAGGTCATAGAAGCTACAAATGGGAAAAGCCTGTTAGACCATCCAGGCCATCTATCTTCCAGTGGCAGGAGAATACAGGATGCTACTTCCCCATTCCCAGCCTTCGTCTATGCAATGCCCTAGGTGGGCATTGGTGGGCCCTTGGTTTCCATGCTGAAAATCGCAACTAAAGTAGCGATTCCTGACCCTGATGGTGAAGTGAGTTTGTGGCACGCTACCCCCTGAGTTGTTCGGTGGCCTCTGAGAACAGAGCTTACCAACTCCCCCTCGTTCACAATCTCAGATCGGTACCCGAGAGGAACTGGCTCAGAGAAAGCTCCTGAAAATAAAGAAGCCCTGCAAATAAAAGAGAAAGACTGGCCCCAGCTAGAAATGGAAGGGAGAGGAACATTAGTGCTAGCGAGCTGCAGGAGAATACACTCGGATTATTTCTCTGAAACACCTTGCTCTGTGAAGCATTACTAACAATGTCATAAATACACTGGGGTAACAACTGGGTTACACATGTAACACAAAAGGAGGTTACGAGAGTGGTACGTTTGCTAGTCAATGGAACCCACAAGGGTTTTGTGGTTAGGAAAAGAAGCAAAAAAAAGGATCCCGGATTTTAAATCCTCTTTGGAGCGTTGATTCCCAAACTGGGATCACGAGGCAGACTCTTGACTTCGGGAGGCCACGTGCCTCCGTCGAATCCAGCTGGAAAGTCGGGGAATGATGCAGAGCACGCACCTCGGGGGAAAGCAAGCCCTCCAGCAGAGCAGAACTTTTCTCAGCTGCAGAAACCGAAAGCAGCCGCAGCAACATTCAGCCCCAGTTTGAAAATAATTATTCTTGTATCACAGGATCGTCCCTCTTGAAAAGCAGCAAGACCTGCCTTGTCAGGACCACCTAGAGGGAGGCAAGATGGTTACAGTGTGAGCGCCGGATTCAGCCTGATGTTAAGCCAGGCCCAACTCCTGGGAGTTCAACAAAATTCACTTCCTGGCTCCCGCCACTGGGGTGGTCTTTTTAAGGCTGGCTCTCCACAGCTTTCCCTGCGTGCAATTTAAGACGGCTGAAGGCTGCTCAGTTCGTGGGGCAGCATTGCTGGGTGGAGCATTCAGCCGCTGACGTGCTCTGCCCCAGAGCCAGCTGCCCCGTGGATTCCCGGGGGAGCTGCCCACAGAGTAGTCAGAGCCAGCGCAGAATGCAGGCATACTGCAGAATGTATCTCGCCCCGTGCTAGTCCTGAAGCCGCAGCTGGGAGGCAGAGTCCTGTGAGGACTCACGACCAGGCTTTCAGAAGCCAAAGGAAGCTGTCAGAGACCCAGACACAAGCGAGCCTCCTCCTGGCTGGATCAGAGGGTCCCGGTGCACTGCAGAGCTGGGGGAGAGCCCGGCGTGATGCTGAGAGGGAGCGGGAGACTGACACAATGTCACAGGGAGAGAAGTGAAGCTTGATATGGCGGCAGAGCCGGGCCAGCAGCAGGGGGACCAGAAAGGACCACCCTCATCCGGGACTAGTTGGGTCCCAAGGGTGCTGGCCCAGGGAGGTCCCAATTCATAAGAATGGAGCAGGTACCTGAGGTCATTGCGGGTATCCCATCAAGCGCCCTGCTTCTAATGTTGGGTCCCGCTTTTCTGGACTTCTTGTAAAGCTGGTAAGAAGGCAAGCCCTTCCCCCGCACCGGGCTCCCTAGGGTGCTGGCTGCCAAGCCCCTCTGTCCCTTTTGGAAATGGCACGTCTTGCTATTTCTAGCTTGTGTTCTCATAGCACCGCGGCGCCCAGGTCGTGTGCTAGGGGCTGTACAAACACAGCCCCAAAAGACACCCTCTCCCCTACAGAGCTCACCATGTAAATACAGGGCAACAGATGGCTACAGACCTGTGAGAGGGACAAGGAAACAATGGGACGTGGCTGGCTGGTGTGGGGTAGGAGGGGTCTCAGCACACCAGCAGCCCCCCCCCACACACACACACACATTCCGTCTAACCTCTCCGGGTAGGCGGGCACCGCTACCCAAAATTGCCTTTTGCACTCACCCGGCTCACCCCAGTTTCAAGCAAGGAGTAAAGTGCAGCAATGCCAGTCGCAGCCGGTCGCCGGATCTCCAGGCGCTGCAAAGCATCTAGGCTGGTACAGCCACACCCGGGAGGTGGAAGCCAGCGAGGGGAGTGAAGTGAAAATGCAATGTGGACCCAGCAGCATCTTCTTCTACCCAAGACCGATGATGATTCTTGCATGATGGTGCAGGGGAAAAGTCTCTTGTCCCTTTCCCAAAACTGCCTCAATGCAGCCATTGTCCGTCCCCAAATGTGTCATGCGCATGATGTGCTCCTTCTCCCTGCATTTCTCCAAATTTAAATCAATCAAGTCTCAGACAGGAAGCCATGTTAGTCTGTAACTTTAAAAACAACATGTAGTCCCCTGATACATTAGGGTACGTCCACACAGCGGCGCTATTTCAGGGTACTAGCTATTCCACGTCTTTGAAGCAAGCCTGTTACTTCAAACTATCATGGGCTCGCTATTCTGACATCCCTGTAAACCTCATTCCATGAGGAGTAAGGGACATTTTGGAATAGCGGTTTATTTTACACAGCGCCAAATTTCTAAATAAGCTCTTTTGAAATTGACTCAATTCAAAATAAGCTACGCAAATTGTGTAGCTTATTTTGAATTAAGACCTGCAGTGTAGACACACCCTAATCAATATGGCTGCGTCTAGACTGGCAAGTTTTTCCGCAAAAGCACATGCTTTTGCGGAAAAACTTGCCAGCTGTCTACACTGGAAGCTTTGAATTTGTGCAAGAGCACTGACGATCTCATGTAAGATTGTCAGTGTTCTTCCGCAAATACAATGACTCTCCCGTTTGGGAAAAAGCCCTCTTGCACAAATGCTTTTGCGCAAGAGGGCCAGTGTAGACAGCTGAGAACCGTTTTGAGCAAAAAAGCCCCAATGGTGAAAATGGCGATCGGGGCTTTCTTGCGCAAAACCGCGTCTTTTTTGCGCAAAAGCGTCCGTGCCAATCTAGACGCTCTTTTCCACAAATGCTTTTAACGGAAAAACTTTTCTGTTAAAAGCATTTGTGGAAAATCATGCCAGTCTAGACGCAGCCTATAGGTATAGAGTATCATGAGCTTTCTTAGGCAAAACCCACTTCCTCAGATGATGGTTGGTGCATTACAAAGCCAATTTCTCCTTCTTTTAACATCCACATTTTCACATCAAAAGCTAGGAATGGGATACATGCGGTCCTCTTAATTAGCCTCATTAACACCTGCTACTGAACTCAAGGGGTGTGGGCATGCTTTCCTTAGAAATTATTCAGTGGTGAAGAGAGATGAAAACCTCTCTGTCCCAAAGCAGAACAGCATTAAGCACCTGGTTCCAGAAAACACTCACACTTCCTGACAGTTCTGCATGTGCTTTCCTGAATGGAGGGGAGGCTACAGCAGCCGGGGAAGGAAAGAATTTCATGTCTGGCCTCTGATGACTCACGCCTCCAGGTGGTATGGCAGTAGGACCTGGCGGAAGGTGTGTCTAGGATAGGACTGTCCCCTGCCTCTCTTTCACCTGGACTCCTCAGCTTATCCTCTTGACAAAGCCCAATAACTCTGCCAATGAGAACGGAAGCAGGAGATACCGTCTGTGCTGTACGTACAGTACCCGCAGGAGTTGGATTCGCACAGAGCCTCAGACAAGGCCCAGCATCCTGCTTAGTTTACATTGGCCTGCCTAAATATAGGAAGCTGTTTAGTCCTCAGAGCCCCTTCCCGCCTTGATAACATTTTATTTTTACTCTCCTGTTGGGGTTTGTTTGCCCTTGAGTTAAAAAGAGCTCCAGTCCCAAGGAACTCTGCTGATAACGCTAGTTGTGCTTCTGCGAGGCCATGCTATGCAACTTCTGTCCCCTGGCTCTGATTTCCCAGAACAATTCCTCACCCCCGGCAAGGTTATGCCCAGGAAAGATCTCTGTCCCTGTGGGCTTTTAGCACTGCATTACCGTGCCTGGAACTAGTAACAGACGGTACAAAGAGCCCCCCCCCGGGGTGGGGGAACCTGCCGCCTGAGGGCCACTGAGATGGATGAGAATTGCTCATCCGGCCCACTCCCTAGCCTCGGTTTTCCCGCACTGGTCAATACAGTGCTACGGGGTGCTCAACCTACTTCCGGAAGGCTGTTCACAGGCCACCAGAGCATTTCATAAGGGCCTGACGCTTCATCATTTGTCAGAGGCTGGAGAAGGGTGTCACGAGACCAATCATAGACTCATAGACTTTAAGGTCAGAAGGGACCATTCTGATCATCTAGTCTGACCCCCTGCACAGTGCAGGCCACAGAATCTCACCCACCCCTCCTAGAATAACCCTCTCCCCTATATCTCAGGTATTGAAGCCTTCAAATACTTTGAAGGCCCCAAGATGCAGAGAATCCTCCAGCTGTGATCTGTGCCCCATGCTACAGAGGAAGGCGAAAAACCTCCAGGGTCTCTGCCAATCTACCCTGGAGGAAAATTCCTTCCCGACCCCAAATATGGCGATCAGCTAAACCCTGAGCATGTGGGCAAGACTCACCAGCCAGACACCCAGAAAGTTCTCTATAGTTCTCACTTGATCATTGTCTTCGGTCCACCCCCTCTGTGGCACCTGGCGCTGGGCACTGTCGGCAGACAGGATACTGGGCTAGATGGACCTTTGGTCTGACCCAGTACGGCCATTCTTATATTCTTATCAACACAGTACACTAAACGGCCAATTCAGTCACGGGTTATGTGCTCTTAGCTGGTTCCTCCTTCCCTCCCCCCCAATTTTCTGTAATTCTGATGTCTTTACGTCTATGTAAATAAGCAGTACTCTACACAGAAACAGCCCATCTATCTACCTACGAAACATGCTGCGTGTAAAATATACATCAGTACAGGTGACTTGTAGAATCTGTTTGGCTTAGATTTGTATGGTCCTCCTGCATAAAAACATAGGGACGGCCACACCGGGTCAGAGCAAAGGTCCATCTAGCCCAGGGTCCTGTCTGCCGACAGTGGCCAATGCCAGATGCCCCAGAAGGTGTGAACAGAGCAGGAAATCCTCACGTGATTCCTCCCCTGTCACCCATTCCTAGCTCTCTGCCAAGAAATTTGGCCTCACTGCAGTGTGTTGGCTCTGTCACTGGTCATGTCAAAAGCACCCGGTGCCAGCCACACCCAAATCTGATGGGGCCACGGAAACCAAACTCCTGCCACGGCGAGCACTGTCCGTCAGAACTGATGCGCATTGTCCGGAGGACCCTGTGTTGACAACAGGCACTGCCGTTGCGTGGGCTGTGCATGGCATGTGGGTAGCCCCATCTCTCTGGGCTGAAATTGGCCGTGTGAGCAGTCCGAGCTGTATTCATCGTGAGAGACCCTGCCTAGAAGCAATATCTGCAACCGGTGTACTGAACGGCTGTTTGTCTAAACCAGCAGTTCAAGATGCCTATCGACGACCAGCTGTTGAACTATATACATGGGTTGCCAGACTGGGGGGGCTTGTCCCCTTGCGGGGGTGTGAAGAAATTCTGGGGGGGGCATGAGGTGACCCAGCCTCCCTCCCATTAAAACCCCCCATACGTTTTGCTGCTATTTTTGTTTTTCGGCCCCAGTCAGCACCTTTATTTTTTTTTTTCTGCTCAACAAGTTTTGCTGCTATTGCGGGTGGGGGAGGAGGGAGGGCATGAGGGTTTCTCAAAAATCGAAAAGGAGGCGTGATGCTGAAAAGTTTGGGAACCACTGAACTATAAGCTACAGAGGCACAGATGCCGGGGACCCAAACATGGAGTTAACGTACAGTTTCATGATTGCACGATAAGAAGGACACGCATAATCCCTGAGCTCCTCTGAAAAACAAACTTGCTAACAGCTTAGAGACTCCAGCCAGCACTGTGGGAAAATGCAAAGTCCACATGATCCCTACACGCTACTCGACTGAATTTCCGCCGCCTCCCGTCAGCAGCCGATGGGTCACCGTGGCCAGCACAGTCCCGATGGAGGGCATCTACCCATCTGGTTTTTGTGGACAAAGCAAAACTCCTTTGCCAGAGCTCACGCTGGGTTTTCCCCAGGAGCAAATAATATATCTGTCGGTTCAAAACCCATGTGGGTTTGGAGCAGCTCTACTGTAATCTGAAGTTGGGAAATAAAACCCTCTTGACCCGGCTGTTCTAATCTCCTTGCCCTAAACAATTATGACAGGAAAACAGACATTATTTAGCTATAAATGGCCCTGGAATCTCACCCCAAGACTCCTCTCCCTATAATTAATTTCACGGTTGAATCTTGTAACTGCATGCTCTTGCTGTCTCTCTCCAGGGCTGAAATACACACACTCTTCTCATTGGACAAAAGTTACTCAAGTCTTCATTTACCTGTACTACAAATAGATAATTTGTGACTTCCAGACTCACTGGCCAAAATAAAACTCTTTCCTCACGTCGGCATAATGTGGAGCCTTGCAATTTTCCAGCTCTGAACCATTAATAGTTGGATCGGAGACTCCAATTCAGTGTGTGGCAGCTGTCAAAAAAGCCAACAGAATGTTAGGACTCATTAAGGATACAGAATAAGACAGAGAATATCTTATTGCCTCTATATAAAACCATGGTACGCCCACATCTGGAATACTGCGTACAGATGTGGTCACCTCATCTCCAAAAAGATATATTGGCATTGGAAATGGTTCCGAAAAGGGCAACAAAAATAATGAGGGGTTTGGAACGGGTGCCATATGAAGAGGGATTCAAAAGACTGGGACTTTCAGCTTAGAAAAGAGGAGACTAAGGGAGGATAGGATAGAGGTCTATAAAATCCTGACCAGTGTGGAGAAAGTGAATAAGGAAAAGATATTGACTTGTTCCCATAACATAAGAACTAGGGCGTCACCAAATGACATGAATAGGTAGCAGGTTTAAAACAAACAAAAGGAAGTTTTTCTTCACGCAGCGCACAGTCAACCTGTGGAACTCCTTGCCAGAGGATGTGGTGAAGGCCAGGAATTTAACAGGGTTCAAAAAAGAACTAGATAAATTCATGGAGGTTAGGTCCATCAGTGGCTATTAGCCAGGATGGGCAGGGATGGTTGCCCAGCCTCTACTTGTCAGAGGTTGGAAATGGGAGACAGGGGAGGGGTCACTTGATGATTTCCTGTTCTGTTCACTCTGGGGCAGACAGGACACTGGGCTAGATGGACCTTTGGTCTCCCCCAGCCTGACTGTTCTCCAATGTTCTTATGTAAAACTGAGTTTTAAACACCCTACTTGGGGGCAGTTGGGTTTTATGGGGGTGACGGCTTCAGCGTTCATGCACAGGGAGGTGTCTCACTTACGAAAGGGCACACACACGTGCTGACACCCGTGCGGTACACAGACAGGGGGGGCACGTGTGCCCTGTTTCACGTGCACTTCTGCGGCTGGGGGAATTTCCTCCCTAAGGGGTAATGTGACTGGACACACGCCTTGGCCCTGTTAAGGCCACTTTGCATCATTCCAGGGCTAAGCAGCCTTAACCCCGACTTAGAGGGACACAGAAGGATTGTCTTTGCATAAGGAAATCATCTTACGGCAAAGATCCGTTGCAGTGGGGCCTTCTCTGCCCACCCTCTTCCTTGCCCCCAAGATCAGAGCCAGGGGGGAGTGGTCAGGAGATCCCTGCACCCCACTGTGATCGCCAGCTGCTGGGATGGTCTCTGTGTATGGCCATTGGCTGCCGCTGTAGGACAGAGCTGCCTAACAACTGCTCTGTCTTCCACCAGGGGCAACAACCGTGAGACCCATCGCCAGGGACCCTGAGAAGTGAATTCCTGCCACCTTCCAAGTACAAGCCCAAGCCAGCCTGGAAGTTCTAAGGGGCAGCAGTTCTGTTGGGTCAGATGAAAGGTCCATCTAGCTCTCTTCACCTCAGCGGAGCTGCATTGTGCTCTGTTCCCCCGCCCCCGCACACACACACACACAGTCCCCTTTTGGCTGCTTGCTAATCAGAGGAATAACGTAGGGTGTATTTCTAGCTCAGAACAGTCGTGACCAAAGCAATGGCTGTAGCAGCGCCGGCTCTAACGGGAGTCCATTCCTGGCAAACAGCTGGTTGAGTGGACCAGCAGAGCAATCCATGATGGCCTGGGTAGTCTTTACGGGCCACGCATCTGCTGAGCATGGTGCTGGGTTCATGATATTCTGCTCAAAAGCGACGTGTTGAATCCCAGGGAAGGTGGCGCTGGGGTTGCGTTTGTCGCCAGCATAAAATGTTGCGCTGGATGGGAAGGATGGTTGTGGTACGAAAAAATGATCCAAGTGTGTAAATTTCCGGTGCCATGGAGCAACCTACAATGCACCTTCACGGCCAACTCTTAGCCCGAAGAACACAAGAACAATCCTACTTGGTCAGACCAAAGGTACATTTAGCCCAGTGTCTTGTTTTCGGATAGTGGCCAATGCAAGGTGCCCCAGAGGAAGTGAACAGAACAGGTAATCATCAAGTGATCCCTCCTCATCACCTGTTGTGAGATTCTAACAAACAAAAGCTAGGGATTCCTTTCCTATCCATTCTGGCTAATAAGCATCAATGGATCATGATCTTATCTAGTTCTTTTTTGAACCCTATTAATATCCTGGTCTTCAAAACATCCTCTGGCAGGGAGTTCCACAGGTTGACTGTGTGTTGCATGAAGAAATACTTCCTTTTGCTTGTTTGTTTTAAACCTGCTACCTATTCATTTCATTTGGTGACCCCTAGTTTTTTTATTATGGGAACAAGTAAATGACTTTTTCTTATTCACTTTCTCCACACCAGTCATGATTTTATAGACCTCTATCATCACCCCTGCCCCCAGTCTCCTATTTTTCTATGCTGAAAGTCCCTTCCAACAGTGGCCAATGTCAAGTGCCCCAGAGAGAGTGAACAGAACAGGAAATCATCAAGCGATCCCTCCCCTGTCACCCATTTCCAGCTTCTGGCAATCAGAGATTAGAAGAACCCAACCATTTTCTGAGTTTTCAAAAAGTTTATTTAATTATTCTTCCCCATCATTTTTCTTTTTGTGCACCTCTCAGCTTCCTGATTTGCCCCCACATGGAGGCCAGGAAACTAAATGTCACAAGAGAATTGCCTCTAAGAAGGTCACCTATCTCGTTCTGCAGATCCAGTAAGGTCCCATGATCAAAGAGCCCCTCCTTCAGGGATTTGATCAGAATCTGAACTTCTCCAAAGTTCAGCATCGGAAGGTTTACGATTTCTGGTTTGGTGCACAGTTCAGAACTGGCTCCAAATTCCTCCAGTCTCTGAGCAGGAACAGACCCGATGCTCTCTTTTAGATCTTTCCCCGGTACTACATGCACTCCATCCCTATGAAACACACCTTCCAGTAGAAGGAGAAGGATGCTGAGTCATGCTCATTACCTAGGACACTGAAGGGTAAGCAACCTCTACACTCTGGTGTCTGCTCTGACATGCGCTCAACACTCCTGATGAAAAGGAAAGTGGTTTACCCAAATCCTGGTGGGAACTTGGCCAGGAAGGTCTCAAGCAATGGGGAGACTGTCCGTTACAATCAGAAACATACCGACACACACTGGCGAGGGTGCATCTTTAAGCATCTGCTGATGAGCAATTGAAAGGTCAACTAGGCAGCTAGGTTAAGCCCTGCTGAGGTTGATGTTAACTCTGGGGTGCATGTTGTACCCAAAGTCCAGGGCTGGGACAGCAAGAAGACAGCAGGTCAGGACTGAAGGGCATTGGCAGAGCTGCATGAGATCTGCATAAGGGACCGCAGAGAGGCAGCAGGCCAGGGTTGGAGAACCCAGGACTGTCTAGCAGGGTGGGACGGGAGGTCCGCTTAGGCATTGGCACACCTCCACTGCAGGACAGGTGGGTGTCAGGAGGAAAGTGTGTTTGCAGAGCTGGGCTGAGAGAAGTGGCTTTTACCCATGAAAGCCCAAGACCTAATATATTTCCTAGTCTCTAAGGGGCCACAGGACTGCTCGTTGTTTTCAAAGTTACGGAGCAACCCAGCTCCTCCTCTGGTACGTAAATCTCGCTGGGAAGCGAGTAAGGTTTCCTCGTGGATCCCTCTACCTGATGAGTGCGAAGATGAGAAATGAGGCCAGTTCTGGTGAGGAACACGATGCTGTGGCAGTGGCTGCCCATGAGGTCTCCAGTGATGCCAATGCAGGATCCGGCGTGCTCCTTACATTGGGCTCCCTGGTCCTCTTCATGGAGACGATGCTTGATCTCAGAGTGTCGGGCATCGTTTTTGATGGGGGGTCCTCTAGGTTCCCCGACCCTTCCCCTGCCTCGCTCAGGTGCCAGCATCAATGCCACGCCTTACCGAGGTGTTAAGGACGTCTCCGTAGCACTTGCTCTGCCCGCCCCGAGACCTCGTCCCGGTCCTCCGCTGAGCATAAAAAATCTCTGTAGGCAAGCGTGTGTCAGGCATCCTGACCACGTGACCAGCCCGTCATAGCCGCCTGTGGGCGATTATCCCCTCGATGCTGCAGGAATCAGCCTCAGCGAGGACACAAACGTTGGTCCGTCTGTCCTGCCACATGGTGCCCAATCTTCTCGTATCAGAGGGGTAGCCATGTTAGTCTGAATCTGCAAAAGCGACGAGGAGTCCTGTGGCACCTTATAGACTAACTGAAGTGTAGGAGCATAAGCTTTCGTGGGCAAAGACCCGCTTCGTGCATCTGACTACATGCATCTGACGAAGTGGGTCTTTGCCCACGAAAGCTTATGCTCCTACACTTCAGTTAGTCTCTAAGGTGCCACAGGACTCCTCGTCGCTTTTGCAATCTTCTCCTCGGGTACCTTTGGTAGAATTTCTCCAGATCTTTAATAGGACGTCTATAGGGAGCCTATAAATTCAGTTTGTCTCCAGCACCGGCATCTGGAGCATTCCCTTTTGCCAGCCAGAGAGCAAGTCGGGATGGGTAGGAGGGAGGGCAACCGTATGGCACCCTGACAAATCCAACCACCTCATCCACCCAGCTTGTTCTGCGCAGCTGGCAAAGTCCTCAGCAAAGTGTTAGGGCCCAGCGGATTCAGGGCCGGGGTACTCTGATCCAGGACACCCCTGGGCACTTTCCCAGCAGCTGCGTGGTTAAAATCCCTGTGACCCCCTTTCTCCTGGAGGGGTGGGACCGAGGCTCCCTGCAGCAGCACGTTTTAGGTGCCCGCCCACCTTTTATTTTGGTGCCCTGGGTTTCAATGCTGCCATCACCTTCATTACTGACCATAAAAATAGGCCCGGGCAGCTCGTAAGGTCTAATTTCCAGCTCCCACAATAGCATCCTGCTGTCCCATTTTGCTTTGTGATCAGATCTGTTTTAAAGGCTACCAAACCACAGGAAGGCACATGCTCAGAGAGGTGCTGGCTCCCTGCCCACCGTCCCATGGCCTGTTCTAACGGCTCGCCCTGGGGAGCGAGAGATGCAGTCATAGGTCGAACCAAGGCTCTCTCCCTTCCTCGCGGCTTTTAAAGGCTGGCTTCACCTAGAACCGGAAGGACTGAGGGCTATACCTGGGCTAGGTCCGCTCAGAGGTGGGGGAAGCGGGCTTATCCTGGCTGCTGGTCCCTCTGGACCAAGCAATTGCAAAGAAAATGTGGCAATCAGCCGACGTCCAGGTTTCTGTGCTGTCTCCAGGCCCGGGAGGGTGGGGATGGAGGGAACTCAGTCAGTCCGGGCAGAACAGTTACACGGCTTGTATTTCTCTGTGCTTGTCAATGGGCACGATCTCTGAGTGCACCAGCGGGGAATGAAGCTGCCAGATGAGCTCAGACCTGCCAGCCGATTGTACCAGCCTGTGTCTGTCCCGCGGGGGGCCGTTCTGCTAGGGAGGTCAGAGAGGCACACACCTGATGACTCAGTGAGGCCCTGGGTGTACGGGATGCTGCCGAATGCCAGGCTGGCGGCGCGCGACCGAACCAGGAAGGACAGCGCCTGCGGAGAGGAGGAGGAAGACTTTTTTTAAAGATAATTCAGTGATCTCGGAGCATTGGTCATGACCCTGCAGCCTTCTCAGTGGGAATGTTTAGCACAGAGTTCTGGGGTTCTATCAGTCCTCCCGATGGGGAGCAATTTACTTTCATGTATCATGGCCCATATGGCCGGGCAGTGAGTGATTTCCTTGGACCAGGACTTAGCCCTGGTAGTCCCGAATAGCTCCTTGCAAACGTGCTGAAATCCCAACTCTTCCTGGGCATTGCAGGACACAGGAGGAAGGAAACGGTTGCTGGGTAGGGGGGGAAAAGCAGGAAGGTCCCACAAACCATACTGCCACCTTGACCTCTGAGGACAGGACAAGCAGCAATGGGCTTAAATTGCAGCAAGGGAGGTTTAGGTTGGACATGAGGAAAAACTTCCTGTCGGGGGTCAAACACTGGAATAAATTGCCGAGGGAGGCTGTGGAATCCCCATCTCTGGAGATATTGACGAGCAGGTTGGATAGACATTGATCAGGGATGATCCAGATGGTCCTGCCGTGCGGGCAGGGGACTGGACTTGATGACTCATGAGGTCCCTTCTGTTCGCTGAGAGCCAGCTGGCTTTTAGCTCAAGCGGCAGAGGCTCATGCACTAAGCTCCAGAGGTCCCAGGTTCGGTTCTACCACTCGGTGGACATGCCGTGGGTGGACACCTCAAATTGCTTCTGCCTGACAGTGCTGCTGCCGGGACACGCACTGAGCCTCTGCCCCTATCCCATAAAACGTTCATGTGGCCCTGGAAAGCCACTTAACAGTGCTGGCTGCAACTGGAGGGTGGGCCCAGACCCGATTAAAGACGAGTCCCAACTGGGGAAGGAACTGGGTGGTTTCTGTTACAGAGAGGAGGAAGCGTGGAGCAGAAGGTGGCTGAAGGGTGAGAGAGAAAGGACTCTGAGGTCCCTCTCTCTGGGTACAGAGAACAGAGTTTCAAGGAGGGAGTTTCCACTCTGGCCGTGAAGGCAGAGCAGCGGGTGGGCCTGGGAGAAGGTCGGCCCTTAGGGTAGGCTGGAGTGGAGAATAACCCCATGAGAAGAGACCACCACAAGGCCAGATCAGCTGTTGGAAGGGGGCGCTAGGCAACCAATGAGCTGCGGCACAGTGCTAGGCCATGAGCCTGCAGGCCTGCAGCTTCTTCCCCTGATGCAGACACAGCCGATCCGGCATCGAACCTGGTTTTTGTTTCCCCAATAGCAGCCTCCCTCTGGCTTCCTGAAATGAGGTTTACAGGAACGGTCAACAAAGGCTTCCCCTGTCGACCGATCCACGTCTTGACTGCTGCGCTGTGCCGACGATCAGCTGAGCCGGCACAGCGCGGCAGCCATTTTTATTTTAATGACGCCGGGGATATTTAAATCCCCCCTTCATTGACTATGTCGGGTAGACTATTTCACATGCCTCTGTCGGCAGAGGCATGTAGTCTAGACATACCCTAAGGCTGTGTCTAGACTACATGCCTCTGTCGGCAGAGGCATGTAGATTAGACACATAGGCAAAGGCAAATGAAGCCGCCATTTAAATGATCGCAGCTTCATTTACATTTACATGGCTGCCACACTGAGCCGACAAACAGCTGATCAGCTGTTTGTCGGCTCGTGTGCTAGTCTGGACGTTCCCCCTGCCGACATCAAAGCCCTTTGTCGGCAGCCCCGTTATTCCTCGTGGGATGAGGTTTACCGGGGCTGCCGACAAAGGGCTTTGATGTTGACAGGGGGAACGTCCAGACTAGCGCGTGAGCCGACAAACAGCTGATCAGCTGTTTGTCGGCTCAGCGCGGCAGCCATGTAAATGTAAATGAAGCTGCAATCATTTAAATCGCAGCTTCATTTGCCTTTGCTGAACAAACAAATCTACATGCCTCTGCCGACAGAGGCATGTAGTTTAGACGTACCCTAACAGTCTACATTGGCAGGCGGGGATATCGTAAAATCTGTTGCGTGACATGAAACCAAGGGGACGTTGTCCAAGTGCAAGGGAGAAGAAACTCTCTCGGGAGATTAACGCTCGCTTGACAGACCACCAATGAGCAGCCTCTGTTCTTACCTCAGACTCAGCGTCGGCTGGGAATGCAGCAGAACAGAGAGGCTCTCCATTGCTCCACCCAGAAATAACACCTCGGGGGATTACTGCAAAACTCGGAGCAGGCAGTAAAAATGATTAGGTGCATAGAAAAATGCTCATCATGACAAGAGACTTGAAAACTAGGCTGGTTTGCCTGAGAAAGGAGACAAATGAGAAGGAACGCAGTGAATGGACCCAAATTACAGATGGGCTAGAGAAAGTTGTTTGGGAGAGTCTGTTCTCCCTCTCTCTTTACACAAAAGACTTGAGAGTCACCAAATGAAGTGAAGACACAGCAGGTTTAAAACAAACAAAAGGAAGTTTTTCTTCACACAGTGCACAGTACAACTGCGGAACTCCTTGCCAGAGGATGTTGTGAAGACCAGAACTTTAACAGGGTTCAGAAAAGAGCTAGATACAATCATGAAGGACTGGTCCATCAATACTTATTAGTCAGGAAGGGTAGGAATGGTATCCTAGCCTCTATTTGTCAGAGGTTGGAAATGGGTGACAGGGGAGGGATCACTGGATGATTTCCTGTTCTGTTCACTCCCTCTGGGACATCTGGCATTGGCCACTGTCGGCAGACAGGACACTGGGCTAGACGGACATTTGGTCTGACCCATTCTTATGTTCTTATAAAAACAAGGAGACATTCAACGAAATGGAAAGGTGGCAAATTCGAAACGGATCAAATGAAATACTTGTTCACACAGAGCATAATTAGACTGTGGAACTCACCGACACAGGATGTCAGTGAGGCCAACTGTTTAGCAAGATTCAAAGACAAGGTTAGGACACTTATATGAAGAAGATGAATACCCAGAGTTGTTATATTTAGGAAGGAAATTTGGGAAGGATATGAAACCTCATACTTCCGGGAACACAATGAGCTCTAACTCTTAGGCTACGTTTAGACTGCATCTCTCTGTCGACAGAGGGCTGCAAATCAAGCATGTTGAAATTGCTAATGAAGCCAGGATTTAATTATCCCATGCCTCATTAGCAGAAACATGGCCGCTGCTTTTTTTGAAACGGAGTTTTTTGGGAAAAAAAAGTCAGTCTAGATGCAGATCTGTCAAAAATAAACCCTTTTTCGACAGATACTGTATCCCTGAAAAAAACGAGGTTTACGGGATCTGTCGAAAAAAGGTTTATTTTCGACAGATCCATGTCTAGACTGCCATTTTTTTTCGAAAAAACTCAATTTCGAAAAAAAGCGGCGGCCATATTTATGCTAATGAGGCACTGGATATTTAAATCCCAGCTTCATTAGCAATTTCGATGTGCCTAATCTACATCTCTCTGTTAACAGAAAGGTGTAATCTAGACCCACACTTATAGGGATTAGGATGAGGGGTAGATTATTCCACTTCTAATTATTGGGGGTTCTTGCACTTTTCTCCGATACATCTGGGACTGGCTGCTGTCGGAGACAGGATATATAACTGGGTGGATCAAGAGACTGCTCCAGTCTGGCAATTCCTATGTTCCTCATTAAAACCCACATGCCTTTTGGCTTTTTTGGAAAGTGCTTGGGCTTGAAAATAGCTCTGTTCCAGCTCAATAAAATTAGTACATAGACCTATAAAGTGTAACCCTAGTAATCTCGCTGCACTCCCATCCCCCCTTCCCCTCCCTAACCGCATCCCTTGTCCCACAGCGTTTAAAATGCTTTCTTTACAAGGACCCAGCTCCAGAAGTCACCAGGAAGTTGTACATTTGAAACAAATTCAACCGTGCCGTCGTAAAACAAGTTTAATAGCCCAGCTCTGCATGCCGGCACCCACCTCACATCCGCATAGAAGAGACGGTGGAAACAGAGTACGCTGACCCAGAAGAGAGGGACTTGCAAGGAATTCAGAGACGGGACAAAGGATGCTTGGAGGGAAGATCTTGGGGGGGGAGACAGACCCACAAAAAAGCCTCTGCCCTATTGGGACTGAATTTTGGGGTGGTGAGTAAAATCCATCCAGGCGACCTCAGTTGTCTTAGAATCATAGAACACTAGGACTGGAATGGACCTCGCGAGGTCATCGAGTCCAGTCCGCTGCCCTCACGACAGGACCAAGCACCGTCTAGACCATCCCTGATAGATGTCTGTGTAACCTGCTCTTAAATATCTCCAATGATGGAGATTCCACAACCCCCCTTGGCAATTTATTCCAGTGTTTGACCATCCTGACAGGTAGGAAGTTTTTCCTAATGTCCAACTTAAACCTCCCTTGCTGCAGTTTAAGCCCATTGCTTCTCGTTCTATCCTCAGAGGCCAAGCAGAACAATTTTGCTCCCTCCTCCTTGTGACTCCCTTTTAGATACTTGAAAACCACTATTATGTCCCCTATCAGTCTTCTCTTTTCCAAACTAAACAAGCCCAATTCTTTCAGACTTGATTGGATATAGAGTGAAAAGTGATGCTGGGTGACTGTGGGCAAATTACTACTCTTCTGTTGTCCTCATTTTCCCCATCTGTAAAATGGGCATAATAAAGCTGTGGTGTCCCAAAGGAATGTTCTGGGGCTTACAGCTTCAAAGTCCCAGGAGTTCTCAGACAGAAGGCACTACAAAAGGCACCGAGTTACCAAGAGATTCCTCTCTTTGACCATGAAGGGATGTTTCTCTGTTCATTGGCTGGTGGTGGCAATCAATAAGAAGGCCTTTGGAGTGAGTGAAACATGGTCAGTGGCATGGAAGCCAAGAAAATCTGGGAAGGTCCCACAGGGTTACCTGGCTGGGACATGTCCTGTCGTGCCCTAGAATTAAGTGAATCGCGGCGATTGTAAATACCTATGGCATGGTACTAGTCCGGCCAGGCAGTGCTGCATGGCTATTTACAAGCCAGAGGGAATACGGAGACATGATTCAACAATCTAGCCAGGCTAATATACTGGCCATTCACATTACGGAGGGCTCCAGCACCCGTGCACACAAACAAAACCGTAAATCACTTCACAAAAGAGAGTCGACAGGTTTTAAAGGCAGGTTGCTTTCCATTGCTGCCCAAAATACTCGCGCTCCTTCCGTCCCCAGAGCTCAGGGCTGTGAATTCGTTTAGCTGCTTGGCCTCAGGGTTCGCTCCCCACCGTGTACTCCGTCATCTCAAGGGCTGTGTCCAGACTCCATGCCTCCGTCGACGGAGGCATGTAGATTAGCCAGATCGGAAGAGGGAAATGAAGCCGCGATTAAAATAATCGCGGCTTCATTTAAATTTAAATGGCTGCCCCGATCTGCCGATCAGCTGTTTGTCGGCAGATCGGGAGAGTCTGGACGCGATGCCCCGACAAAGAAGCCTTTCTTCATCGACACAGGTAAGCCTCGTGAAACCAGGTTTACCTGTGTCGATGAAGAAAGGCTTCTTTGTCGGGGCATCGCGTCCAGACTCTCCCGATCTGCCGACAAACAGCTGATCGGCAGATCGGGGCAGCCATTTAAATTTAAATGAAGCCGCGATTATTTTAATCGCGGCTTCATTTCCCTCTTCCGATCTGGCTAATCTACATGCCTCCGTCGACGGAGGCATGGAGTCTGGACACAGCCCAAGAGACAAACTAAGACTGTCTTTGCCACGTCCGGCTCCGCGGGAGGCCAGGCTGACTCGCTACAGGTGCCCAGTCTCGGTGAAAAGCAGGTACCGAGAAGACCAGGAACTCTGGGAGGTTCAGAGGGAAGGGTTAACCTAGACTTCCGTGAGTGCAGGGTTGTGAGGGGGTGGAAAAGGAGGGGTTAAAGAAAACCTCTGAGTCCAGCCAGCTCCGCCTCACTTTACCGACAACCAATGCGAGAGAAAAGGAAGGTACCTGGCTCATTTTGGGGCTGACTGGTGAGGGGGCAGGAGCTTGGTTTGGTGACCTGAGGGCACGAACCAGGGCCTGCCAGCCCAGTAGTCATGGCAGCAAGTAAGCCCCACTCAACAGAAGCAACCTATGAAGAAACTCCCACTAAGGGGAATCTGGATTCTTGGGGCCACACCTCAAATTTAAGGACTGAAATAGGGAGTTGCTTGGAGTTTCTGAGAGGAAAGATAAGGGGGCAACCTTCCCCCCCTTTTCCACCCATCTCAGCAGCCTAGCCACTAGGCCACACAGCCTCCAGAGACCCGGCCACAAGGGGTATATGCTTTAAAGTCTGATCTAATTCACATCTCCTTGCCACGCTGCTCAGCTGAGGCAGGCGTGTGGCACCGGTTGCCCATCAGAGAAGGAGCTGGTGGCTCTGAAAGGTTTGGCCGAGGTGAGCAATCGATACGCTGGCACTGGGCAGTGCTTCCGGGCCTAAGCCACAGCAGAGACACAAAGCCAAGAGCAGGAGAAGGAACGAGAGAGAGCAACCCTGGATTTTTATTAGTGCCATTTTACAGATGGGGAAACCGAGGTGCAGAGCGATGACCCGGCTAGCCCAAGGTCGCCCAGGAAAAGAGTCTGGGGTGTAGACTTGAGGAGTCTTGACTTCCAGTCCTGTGCCTAAAACACAAGACCGTCCGCATCCTGGCCCTTGGTAGAGGTTCTACCCTGGAAGATACAAGTACCAGCCGTCCTGGCTGACAAACGAACCACATGCTTGTGGGACTGAGCTGGTGAAAGGACCCCAGCTCACCCCTCTCTAGACCACCACCAGCCATCCTCACGCACCAACGTCCCCCTCTTTTAATTCCTTCATTCCTGTTTTTACTACTCCGCATGAGAACGTAAGTGTGGCCAGACTGGGTCAGACCAAAGGTCCATCTAGCCCAGTATCCTGTCTGCCGACGGTGGCCAATGCCAGGTACCCCAGAGGGAGGGAACACAACAGGGAATCATCACGTGACCCCTCCCTTGTCGCCCATTTCCAGCATCTGACACACAGAGGTTAGGGACACCCTCCCTACCCATCCTGGCTAATAGCCATCGCTGGACCTCACCTCCATCATCCACAATAAAAAAGAGTGCTCCTCCAAGCCCTGGGCATCCTTGACACTCTTATACAGCTTCAGCGGGGTAGCCGAGTGAGTCTGTAACAGGAAAAACTTAAAAACCAACAAATAGTCTAGTAGCACCTTAAAGACTAACAACACGTGTAGCTGGTATCATGAGCTTTCCTGGGTACAGCCCACTTCTTCAGATGACTGGAGTATAGTGAGTCCAGATCTAAGGATAAATAAGGGATGGGAGTGGGGGAAAGGGGAGGGGAGGATGAAAAAGAGAGACAGTGAGTAGATAAAACTTAAAAAACAACACTCAGTCTAGCAGCACTCTAAGGACCAACAAAACATGTAGATGGTGGGTAAATAGTTCAAGTAGTTACAGGAATCTGTTAAGAACCATTAGCACGTTGGTTGGTTGGTTGGTTGGTTACTATAATATATGGAGATATACCATCTCATAGAACTGGAAGGGACCTTGAGAAGTCATTGAGTCCAGTCCTCTGCCCTCACAGCAGGACCCAGTACCATCCCTGACACATTTTGCCCCGAATGGCCCCCTTAAAAATTGATCTCACAACTCTGGGTTTAGCAGGCCAGTGCTCAAACCACTGAGCTTTCCCTCCCCCCTTTAAGTTATTAAAAGGTGGAAGATAGCGTGTGAGCCATCCAATATCCTTGGTTAGTCCATTAGCATAAGAATTAAACGTAAAGTGCTACCAGACTATTTGTTGATTTTTAAGATTAGCCTTTTATACATATACTCAACAACTAACTAGAACCACCAGTTGTCCCAGACAGGCCGGCCTTCCCGGAGCAGGGTTCACCTGTCCCCCAGGCCTCGGCCATCGCTAGGTATTTTGTGCCTGGTGTTAGCATGCCCCACATATTAAAACTCCTACAGTTCTGCCTGTCTCGCTGGCCCTTCACATGGGGCTGGAAGCCGTTCCAAGAATACTCCCCTGGAGGTCCTAGACTTTCATTTCTTATTAGCCGCCTAAACTTGGCTGACGAGTGTTGTTGTTCTGCAACCGTTGTGCCAAAGTAACAGTCGCTGGAGGAATGGAAATGGGTTGCCACCGTGTTTTAATGTTTGGCCATGGACATCCATGCCAAGAGCGCTCTGGTTTGGCTGGGATCTGGGATCCCGGTCTAGTAAAACTGCATTCATTGCAAGCAGCTCTCTTTGGATATTTTCGCTGTTTGGGACAGAAGGAGTCATCATCTTTCTCGCCCGGCTTTCGGAGAGCCCGTCCAGTATCCTGGTGGAAAGCAAGCAGCCCCGGCATCCTCCATTGTGTGGGTGGAGATCTGGAATGTGTGGCGGGATAGAGGGTTTTACTTCGGGAGCTCTGCTCGTTTCAAGACGGGAACCACGCCTCTGTCCTCGACGTGTGCCATCAGCTCGGCAAAGACTATTCCCAGCGACTTCTTCGCCGTTGTTGCTTTGTTTCTTTTCCTTCTCCCTAGCTTTGTTCCACCAAAACACCAGGCGTCTTGCAGGACACGTTCTCCTGGGCCACAAAGTCCCCTGCACTTAGTTTTTGCGAGCAAAATGCTGATCTCGAAGGTCAAGTGCACCCTTTGGGATTCGGTGATCCAGGCCAAGGGTGGTAGCTTCAGAGAGCTCTTGTGAGGGGATGCACCTTTCGCAAATAAAGTCTGTTCACTGAAACTTATGTATTTCCTCCGTGACCTGCAGTTTTCAAAGCCCTTTTATTTTTTTCTCCTCGGTCCTTTTAAGTTTGAGCCTGTGAAATTTGATGTAGCAGGAGATGTGCCAAAGTGCCCTGTTCTGAAGTATTTTCAACAGCATCGCCACCCTCTGATCTCTCTGGGTACGTCTACGCTGCAGGGCTAAGGTCCAATTCAGCTGCACAACTTCAGCTACGTCAATTGCGTAGCTGAAGTCAAAATAGCCTCACTCGGCGTTTGGCGCTGCCTACACAGCCGGAAGTCGAAGGAAGAACACTCCTCCTTCGACGTCCCTTACTGCTCATGGAATGGAGGTTGCCAGGAGTCGGAGTAAGAAGTCCTCCAGCTCGACGTGATTTCAGATTAAAGGCTTGTAGCATTGATGCGTATTTAGTTATTTCGAAATAACACTGCCATGCAGACGTACCCTATATGCCTACGGGTAGGGGCAGTGCATTCATCTTTTGGAAACACCTGGTGTTTGGATAGCCAAATCCTTGCTTTCTTTCTGATTCTGCTGGATTAATTAGCCATGCGTCTGTGTCGTCCTACCCGTGTGCACTGGGACAGAGCAGGTGCGATAGAGCAGGTTAAAGGGCTTGGTGGAAGGGGAGAGAGGCAGCCCTTGCAGAGAGAGTCAGCAATCCTGGCTAATTAGGGCAGCTTAATCAGGGCAGCTACAAATCAGTTAAGGTCCAGGTGAAGCTGATTGGGGCTGCCTTGAGGCCTCCTTAAAAACCCTCCCTACAGGGGGGAGGGAGAGGAGGAAGAGAGAATTTCATGTTGCCTGTCTACACTGGCCTCTTGTGCAAGAACAGTTGTGCAAGAGGGCTTATTCCTGAGCGGGAGCATCATAGTTTTTGCGCAAGAAGCCCTGATGTCACATATTAGAACGTCAGTGTTCTTGTGCAAGAACTCCCTGCCAGTGTAGACCAGCAGCATGTTTTTGGGCAAAAGCAGCCGCTCTGGCGCAAGATCATGCCAGTGTTGACACAGCCCTCGTGTTTCGTGTTCACGGAGCCATCCTTTTACAAAACACGGCTTGCCAATATGCTTCAAAATGCCACTTGCCGGTAGGTGCAGCACCAATTACACATGGCAGCAATGTAAAGCCACTGGATGGAAAATAAATTACGTCGCATTGAAGGGTGTATAGTTCCCGTTTGCCAGTTGCTGGGGTGTCTGTAGCAGCGTAGCATCAAAAGCATGCACGGCACTTCACAAACAGGTGGCAGACATAAATGAGTTGCCCCAAAAGAGCACAATCCATCAAAGGTGGCAGGACAGACTCCTAGGGTATGTCTACACTACCCTCCTAATTCGAAATTGGAGGGTAATGTAGGCATACCGCAATTGCAAATGAAGCCCGAGATTTGAATTTCCCGGGCTTCATTTGCATAAAGCCGGCCGGCACCATTTTTAAATGCCGGCAGTTCGAACCCCGTGCCGCGCGGCTACACGCGGCACGGAGTAGCTAGTTCGGATTAGGCTTCCTAATCCGAACTAGCTGTACTCCTCATTCCACGAGGAATTCAAATCTCGGGCTTCATTTGCAATTGCGGTATGCCTACATTACCCTCCTATTTCGAATTAGGAGGGTAGTGTAAACATACCCCTACAGAAGATCGGATCCATCCCCTAGAAAAGTTTTGATTAATTTCAGACTGTGATCATTCATTTTGCCCTGCACGTCTCTCAACCAAAAGTCTGTCTGATCCCGTGTTTCCTTGTTCGAGCGGTTTCCGATATATATTTGGACAGGGCTAGGGGATGAGGGTTGAAAACATGGTAACAGCTTGTGAAAATCAATCTCTTTCCCATGTATTGTTTGCTCCAGGGACCTACTTCCTTAGTGTCGAAAAAAGGTTTTATTATATTGTGTTGTCCCAGAGGGGGGCAGGGGCGGGAAATCTCATCACTTTACATATGAATGAAATAGTTCACCAATGTGGTTTTGATTGTTTGTTGGTAGTATTATTAAAAATGTAAGTCTTGGAATTAGATCTAGAATGTGGAGGCTTATAGAGCAGCACAAAACACGATTGTTGTCGAATAACTGAATCCATTTCATATCCCAAACCTTTTGCGGAGTTTATATATTAAAATATACGCACCTCTGTGCATGTTGCCTGTAGCATCTGTATACCAATGTATAAGGAAGAGCTCTGTGTGCCCCCAAACCTTATCTCTGCCTCTTCCACCAACAGGAATCACTATAAAAGATATGACTTCACCTCTCTTTTATATTCTGGGACCCACATGCCTACAGCAACACGGCCAACATAAAAATGTATAGGTTGAACCTCTCTAATCTGGCTCCCTCAGGACTTGACTGGTGCCGAACCAGAGAGTTTGCCAAATCACAGGAGGTCGTGTTGTCTAGCAGCATGACCAACACTTCCACTGTTTACTGGGGTCTGAGAAGACATTTAGGGTAAGTTAGAGCTAAATAACAGCACAGAACACTGAGAGCCACTGTAGCTGTAAACAAACTTTATGGGACAGCAGGAAACTTGGCCACACCCATGATAAGTGGACATCTGGCTACCTGAAATCATGCCGGACCATGGATGTTGCCGGACCAGAGAGTGCCGGACTAGAGAGGTTCAACCCGTATTGCAGGCCTACGATAAGGCTAAATAAAAACGATAACGCTTAATGAATAAATATTGTGCAATTGAGTTTCACTGCTGTTCCCAGATGCCCCATGGAGTTCTGGGTATTAGACCATGCAGTTTTGGATTTAGGCCACAGACATTAGGTCTTCAGGAGACTAACAAATGCAGTCCTAGTCTCAGCATTGTTCTTACAAGAAGACTGGCTTCCACCCCAAGGTGCATGTGCTACTACGGTCTGGGACTTGGCACGTGATTGGCCAGCTGCCTTCCTGTTTCCGTGATGAGCCCTGTATGAGGCCTGCTGTCCCAGCTCTTTCAGTGTCCCAGGCTCAGCCAGCCTTTGCCAGCCCCCAGATTCATGCGTGTTGGCACCCACAAGCCTGGTCGACACTAGACCAGGCAGATCAGCTGAAAGTCCACCATCCAGCTACGTAAAAAGTGTAGCTGGATCTGGATTACCTTAAACTGAGCCACCGCATACAATGCAGTCAGTTTCCCTTACTCCTCACAGAATGAGGAGTACACGACGCTGGAGAGTGGGACTGCCTTCGGCGTTTGATTTGGGGGGTCTAGACTAGACCTGCTAAATCAAACGCTGAAAGATCGACCTCTGGAGGGTTGATCTTCTCTGTAAGGCAAGCCCTCTGTTATCCAGAGCACCCACTCCACTTACTAGGTGCTGCTGAGAAGGCAGGCAACAGCCTTCTTGGGGGCTACTATGGAGGCAAGCCACGGAAAAGACCCCCTGCACAGGTCCCTGGCAGCAGGGAAAGGGTGGGGCTTTGCCAGGAGAAGGAAGGTGGGGAAAGGCAAGGGGGCAGCAAAGGAAATGGCAAATGGGGTACGACTGAGATCTATGAACTGGCTCTGTCCTGTGAAATACAGAGCCTCTATTACGGCGAATACACACCTCGTGGGGATGCCCACACTTCAACACCAGGCGAGTCGCTGTGAATGTTCCCAAGAAGACAGGTCGGGGGTGGCTTTTTTAGACCCTAAAGCAATCTCAAATCAGGCAGGAGAAGGAACGCCCAGGCTAAGGTGCATAGAGCCATAGAATCCCAGGGCTGGCAGACAGCTCAGGAGCCATCGAGTCCAGCCCCCTGCCCAAAGCAGGACCAACCCAACTCAATTATCCCAGCCAGGGCTTGGTCAAACCGAGACTTCAACACCTCTAGGGATGGAGATTCCACCCCCTCCCTAGGGAACCCAGCCCAGTGCTTTCCCACCCACCTACGGAAATAGTTTGTCCTAGTATCCAACCTAGACCTCCCCCACTGCAACTTGAGCCCATTGCTCCTCGTTCTGTCACGTGTCACCACTGAGAACAGCCTTTCTCCAGCCTCTTTGGAACCCCCTTCAGGTAGTTGAAGGCTGCTCTCAAATCCCCCCTCACTCTTCTCTTCTGCAGACTAAACAAACCCAAATCCCTCAGCCTCTCCTCATAGGTCATGTGCTCCAGCCCCCGAATCATTGTACGCGTGGTTGATGAAGCCACATAGGCCACAGGACAGGAGAGTGACACGGTGGGTGAGGCAATCTCTTGCATTGCAGCAGCTTCCGCTGGACAAAGAGAAGCATCAGGCCCCGAATACGAGCTCCGTGTAAGCTGGAAAGCATGCGTCGCCCGCTAGCAGGAGTGGATCCAATAAATGATATACCCGCACCCATCTTGTCTCTCCGGGCAACTTCAGAGAATGAGGCAGATGGCCGAGCCGTCCCCTCAGGGCGGCTGGCCAAAACAAGAAGCGGCCATTTTGATTACCCGCAACAAGAAGTCTGCTCACATTCATTCCGGAGTCTTGGGCATAGGTCAAGGACATG